>NC_086454.1:16888508-16898508 GCF_028390025.1 Pseudophryne corroboree | reverse complement strand
ATTTGCTTTGTTTTAGCTTCCATGTGCAAGAGATCACATTGTTACAGACCCTCCGCTCTGATATTTGTATATTTTGTATATTAGTGTTTTTATATTCTAAATTCTATTCCTGTATTAAGCAGCGTCACAGATGTGTTTATGTTTAGCCCTCATCATCCTATTCTTTTATTTCTCACCTTCTGACTTTTCTCCCCTTTGCTACAACCCAATAATGAATGTTGTAGTGTACACTAGGGATGGCCATTCCTACTGTACACTGCTCTTCTAACATTAATATATTATATATATTTATATATATTATTTATATATATATATATATATATATATATATATATATATATACTGTAGATATATTTTTAAATACTTTTACGTACTTCAGTTCTTTAAATATTTTTTTATTAAATACTTTTGCTTTTTCTTATATTTTTTACTAAAATTGTTTACAGTACAAAAGTCATAAGCACATGAGGTTATTACAGTATATCATGGCAGATAAATTTGAACTATACAGTTTAATGCCTATCTGCAAATGCTAAGCGTGTCATAAATTTGGGGTGTACACATTTCCTCCAATGGTTGATGAAATGATGATCTATGTGGTAAGTATGTGTACGATTTTTTTCTTTCTTTCTATAGAGTTACAATATTTGTATTTAGTATGAGGCAGGTATATAGGCTTGCTGAGGCTATGTACAAGACAGGCTTCTTGTAGGCTTTTTAGCTGTACATGTAATTGAGCGTTGTAGTCTCTTGTCTGATTACTAATCATTGTAAGATGCACAACTGCTCAGTAACCATTGTCCAATTTGTCTGGCCAATTTTTTGACTGATGCCCTGTACTCCGGCCATTCTGCTCTCCCCGGTAATAAAGGGATATACTTGCAGGGGGGTACTGTATATGTACTGTAGGATACCACAAATCTCAAATAATCAATAGCTAGATCATTTGAAGTTAATTTTGGTAAAATGCAGAAGATATATATATATGTTTTAATTTTCATTTATTTTACCTATATATGTATATATATATATATATATATATATATATATACAGGTTGAGTCTCCCTTATCCAAAATGCTTGGGACCAGAGGTACTTTGGATATGGGATTTTTCCGTATTTTGGAATAATTGCATACCATAGTGAGATATCATGGTGATGGGACCTAAATCTAAGCACAGGATGCATTTATGTTTCATATACACCTTATACACACAGCCTGAAGGTCATTTTAGCCAATATTTTATATAACTTTGTGCATTAAACAAAGTGTGTCTACATTCACACAATTCATTTATGTTTCATATACACCTTATACACACAGCCTGAAGATCATTTAATACAATATTTTTAATAACTTTGTGTATTAAACAAAGTTTGTGTACATTGAGACATCAAAAAACAAAGGTTTCACTATTTCACTCTTACTCAAAAAAAGTCCGTATTTCGGAATATTCCGTATTTCGGAATATATGGATATGGGATACTCAACCTGTATATATATATATATATATATATATATATATATAGGTAAAATAAATGAAAATTAAAACATATAGAGCTCAAATATATGTATATATATATTTATGTATATATATGTGTGTGTATATGTATGTATATATATATATATATATATATATAGGTAAAAAAAAAAAAAATTTAAAAAATTAACCCTTCTACCGTATGCTGCCCCCGGTACACTGCTGCATCATAATATAGCGCCATTTGCATATAATGCCCCAGAACACTAGCCAGGGACAAACACCAGAATGTAGTATGATAGTATATTAACAATATACAAGTAATGTTAATATAGTAATAAACTCCAGAAATATTATCTGATGTTGTCACTTACATCTTGTGATTTCCGATACAATCGCTTCACAGTCTGTTAGGAAAAATCGTATTTTATAAGTAACAATTTTCCAAGTCGGACCTATCTATAAGCGCTCGGCATTCAGTCTTGTGCTTTAATATACCGAATTCTACTATCCAATTAAATTACAGTAGTTATCCCATATTTATTATAATGTGGTTATAATGCCTGGAGTTCTATAGGAAAAAAGTATTATATATATATACATATATACATATATATATATATATATATTGTGTACAAAAAGTGCAGATAGCGCTACAACCTGAATATTCTATAACCAGATATCCCTGAGATGGGAGATCATAAGTTACACATGAAATAGTGCAAAGCAAATTATTAAATTATTTAGAGAACACTCCCAGATTAAATGGTGTCGCAACCAGATTTCAAAATGTCCAATTCCCAAGGGAACTTAGTTTTCAAATTTGTTCTAGTGATAAATCAGTTGCGCCTTCAGTGTTTGTGAATAAAACGTTGCAAATCCTTAAGTGATAGTTAAAAAATGCGTACCAGACATATGCAGAACATTCGCCTTGTTTATGATGTCTTTGCATCTGGATGTTCCTTACTCGTACTAACTCTCCGTTCCCATCCGTCCAGGCATTGGTGTGGAGTTTGTACGTATATGCAAGACAATGTGTCAATATACTGCTCTTAGAAAAGTGACTTGGTGCTATTTTTGTGCAAAGTTAGCAGTAAAGTGAATATGTGCAGAGAAAGTGCTGTAAGTGCTTATTAAAAATATATGAATAAAAATGAATATATTACTGGCAGTGTGCTAGTTCCCTTTTTTTCTTAGGTAATGTGCTTAAATACCATTTCTTAAGGGTGCAACACCATATAGCTCAGTATTCAGAGGAGATCTATAGAGGAGGTATATTTATATGAGGCACTTACATCTAGAGTTGCAATGAATTAAAAAGATGCTGCCGTCATTCCGTCATCAGACTTATATACCTCTCTATTGTATTCCGTATACACTGCTGCATCATAATATAGCGCCATTTGCATATAATGCCCCAGAACACTAGCCAGGGACAAACACCAGAATGTAGTATGATAGTATATTAACAATATACAAGTAATGTTAATATAGTAATAAACTCCAGAAATATTATCTGATGTTGTCACTTACATCTTGTGATTTCCGATACAATCGCTTCACAGTCTGTTAGGAAAAATC
The DNA here is from genome assembly GCF_028390025.1 of Pseudophryne corroboree. Taxonomy (NCBI): domain Eukaryota; kingdom Metazoa; phylum Chordata; class Amphibia; order Anura; family Myobatrachidae; genus Pseudophryne; species Pseudophryne corroboree. Next base: position 16,895,447 of record NC_086454.1, on the reverse strand, counting down.
GTATTTTATAAGTAACAATTTTCCAAGTCGGACCTATCTATAAGCGCTCGGCATTCAGTCTTGTGCTTTAATATACCGAATTCTACTATCCAATTAAATTACAGTAGTTATCCCATATTTATTATAATGTGGTTATAATGCCTGGAGTTCTATAGGAAAAAAGTATTATATATATATACATATATACATATATATATATATATAAAATTATTATTAATCACAAACATAACTGTAAGTCACAATGAGCACCTCTAGGTTTACCCAGGGAAAATATAACTATCCCAGTCTCTCTTTAAATTGCCGAAATGTCACTCTAAGATCTCCTGGATTATTTTCACATGTATGTTACGTATAGCGTCCAAACACGCCCCAGCTTTCATTGTATCGCCTACACTGCATTGTCAGAGCTGGTTCCTGATTTGCTTGCAGTTGGTTACCAGTAATAATCCATGCTCACCTCATTAACGTAATAACATCCCCCCATCATTACCATCTACTCCATCCATAGACAATACACAAGACAACAGTGTTCTAATTACATTCCTAGCAATCTGCCATAGGTGATTGGGCTATATGTACCCTATTTACTTCCACTGATCCACAGACTATATACAGTATGTTGCCGTATTGAGGGCACTGTCTAGGTAATGTATCTATTGCCGTCTCATGGGCTTTAAGGTTACAGCCATCTCCTTGGGCAACGGATCATCTGGATTCCATTCATCAGGTTCCCAGTTATTGTTATTTCTATATCATTTATATTAATGAAGGGTCATTCCTGTATTTTCCTGTTTATTTTACTCATGCTCCTATTTATCCTCCATTTCTTTTTTCATTACTCAACTTTGAATATTTATTTTAGCCATCTTCCTTAATGTAATCCTTTTGTTGTTTTTTTTCCTATATTTTTGCTTAAATATATATTCTAATGAGATAAAAAACATATTATCTAAACACACATACAAATTGAAAGTACTCTGTGGGGAAGTTCTAGATTTTATTTCATATCACTAGTTGGCTGAAGAAACAGGAAACAAAAAAACATCCAACTTTAGTACCGCCACCTATCTTCATAGACATTACTGTGTGCATGTATGTATTTATATACAGTATGTATATATATATATATATAATTATACAGGTTGAGTATCCCATATCCAAATATTCCGAAATACGGAATATTCCGAAATATGGAATTTTCTTAGTGAGACTGAGATAGTGAAACCTTTGTTTGCTGATGGCTCAATGTACACAAACTTTGTTTAATACACAAAGTTATTAAAAATATTGTATCACATGACCTTCAGGCTGTGTGTATAGGGTGTATATGAAACATAAATGCATTCTGTGCTTAGTCTTAGGTCCCATCGCCATGATATCTCATTATGGTATGCAATTATTCCAAAATATGGAAAAATCCAATATTCAAAATACTTCTGGTCCCAAGCATTTTGGATAAGGGATACTCAACCTGTATATATGTGTATATATATATATATATATATATATATATACACGTACACACACACACACACACACACACACACACACACACGTATATGGTCTAGAATATTGATACTCGATTGTTTATTAGTTTATGGTAACGAATATTACTTTAAGGAACGGACATAATTCTTATATAGGACACAGCTTCCAATTTTCCAGACTAATAGTACAAAATTCCTTTTTATTTCACTGAATAGATGCCAAAAAAGTATCTTCTGCAAATATAATTTACTGTTTAGTAACACCCTGTAAAGACAGACTAATTAAAATTATTTTAAAATGTATTGATATTGTGATCTCACATAGTAACAAAGCATTTTCCATACAATAAACATTTTGATAATTTACTGTAAGATTTTCCACTCCTGAGTTTTGCGTTTTGTTCGCCCCTTAATTGGAGGTACGGGGATCTATGTACTAAGCTTCGGAGAGAGATAAAGTGAACGGACAGAAAAAGTACCAGCCAGCTCCTACCTGTAATTTTTCTGTCACATGACAGTTAGGAGCTGATTGTCTGGTACTTTATCTCCATCCACTTATCTATCTCCAAGGCTCAGTACATAGACCCCATAGTTTTCCAGTGGCAAATCCTCAAGGTGGGTCCTGCAGTATATACCCTACGTGTTTCCTTTCCTCAAGAGACTTCTTCAGGGGTTAATCCCTGGAATGGTACGTACGGTATAAGGGGCAATTGTTGTATGAGTGCCACAGGATTGTATCATACATCCGGCAAATTTATGGTAGACTCAGCCAGTAAATATCATGTTGTATACAAATATAATTATGAAGGTATCGCACCGTCAGTGAATGCAATGACACAAATTTATGGGTGTGTCCATGATTAGCAGACTGACGGCAACAGGTAACAAATGCCGCTATCCACCCAAACAACTGTCATGTGTGATAACCACTCCTCTATATGTGGAAGCTCTATATATATATATATATATATATATATATATATATGTATACATATATATATGTGTATACATATATATATATATATATATATATATATATATATGTTCCAGTAAAAGTAACACCACTCAAACATAAAATAATGCAAAAATATTTACGTATTCAGGATACAAACATTTCAGGACATGTGTGCGAGTGTCGGCAGTCTTTGAATTATATATATATATATATATATATATATTTATATATTTATATATATATACAGTATAAATATATATAGGGAATTGTTCCTTTAGGGTGTGCCGAATATACTTTATAGAAAAAATATTTGCCTATAAGAATCTTGATCCAATTAAATCAAAGGACTACTACAGTTGTTTAAGCGCAGTACTAGTTACCAAATACTATATATCTATATATATATATTCACACACACACACACACACACACACACACACACACACACACACACACACACACACACACACACACACATAATCTCCTCTCTTCTTTTTGTATCTGTGAGAAAACTAGCATATCCGTATATACAAGAAAGAACAAAATTAATCTGTGTGTATATATGTATATACCCTTTATGTCAGACCGGGAGTGCGCCTGTGGGAAGTGTATGTATATACCTTGTATATATATATATATATATACAAGGTATATACACACACACACACACACACACACACACACACACAACCTCTGTCTGGCACTCCTCAATGATGGACGTAATTATTGCTCCGGTGCCCTCCTTTCCAGACCTGGAGGTCTGTATATGCAATGGAAGACTTGTAAACACTCTTTTTTACACTGTACATTCGACTCCTGAGTGCCGTCGTACATTTTCCCATTTTATATATATATATATATATATATATATATATATATATACACATAGTAACATAGTATTTGAGGTTGAATAGAGGCAAATTGCCCATCGTGTTCAACCTGTTTTAAGTTGTGATGATTCTACATACCCGCTGAATAATGTTTTATGAGTAGTTAGCTACTATAACTCTTGTTACCCCCGGATTAACCACGTTGATATTTTAAGTATTATAACCTTGGATAGCTTTTTCATTCAGAAATGTATCCATTCCTTTTTTAAATCCATTTACAGAGTCCGCCATTACCACCTTCCCTGGCAGGGAATTCCACATCCTGATTGCCCTAACAGTGAAGAAACCTTTCCTCCATTGCGTTTGAAACTTTCTCTCCTCCAGTCACAGCGAGTGCCCACGTGTCCTAAACTGTGTTCTTTTAATAAATAATTCCTCTGATAACTCTTTGTGATGTCCCTTTACATATTTGAAGATATTAATATATATATACATTTATATAGCAGCGACACTCAGGAATGACAACATAAATGCACAAGCTGATGCCACCATATAAGCGGCACGGCACCATAGTACCTAATTATTTACGAATGGCACTGTATATAAATTTCTCAATGAGAGGTGAGTCGCTACGCTGAGACATTGCCATACAGTATGAGAAAAACAAAGGGCTTCGGGGAGAAATTATTCACATCAAACAGGGAGTGCCAGAAATGACTTGCATTTGGCTATATGTCTGTAAGTGTCTGTATATATATGGATATATACTGCATACAGTATATATATATATATATATATATATATAAACAAATATAGAAAACCACAGCACTCGCCACCCCAGAAGCGGGGTGCAGTGTCTGCACTCTCCACTCATAGGGTGGGGTGCATGCAGCCCATGGCCACCTACCCAAATACATACAAGATAGAGAATTCAGCACTCACCATAGCAAGCTCACTTGTCCTCACAACATCAATAAATAAATAAATGATGGGGGTTTAGTTGGTGGATTGGCCTTCATGCAGGTCCTACACTATCACAAAGCCTAAAGAATTAAAACCTGGCAACTGTATCACATATAATATAAATATAGTTATATTATATGTGATACAGTTGCCAGGTTTTAATTCTTTAGGCTTTGTGATAGTGTAGGACCTGCATGAAGGTGGGGTACCTTGAAAATCGGTATGCAGGCTTCCGTGCATTGGCCAATCCACCAACTAAACCCCCATCATTTATTTATTTATTGATGTTGTGAGGACAAGTGAGCTTGCTATGGTGAGTGCTGAATTCTCTATTTTGTATGTATTTGGGTAGGTGGCCATGGGCTGCATGCACCCCACCCTATGAGTGGAGAGTGCAGACACTGCACCCCGCTTCTGGGGTGGCGAGTGCTGTGGTTTTCTATATTTGTTTGTATATTTTGGGGTTAATCTTCGGTTAACTCTTATTAACCATGGTCACAGGCCTTTTCATGCACCCCTGTGTAATCTTAATTGTTCTAAACCTGTGTCAGCTGCTCCTTAGTAATTTATCGGCTGTGTCAGGTGACTAGTATGCCTTTAAAAGCCACTAGACATGTGGCAGGCATACATTAAACCTAGTGGGCATATTTGCAGTTATATTATATGTGATACAGTTGCCAGGTTTTAATTCTTTAGGCTTTGTGATAGTGTAGGACCTGCATGAAGGTGGGGTACCTTGAAAATCGGTATGCAGGCTTCCGTGCATTGGCCAATCCACCAACTAAACCCCCATCATTTATTTATTTATTGATGTTGTGAGGACAAGTGAGCTTGCTATGGTGAGTGCTGAATTCTCTATTTTGTATGTATTTGGGTAGGTGGCCATGGGCTGCATGCACCCCACCCTATGAGTGGAGAGTGCAGACACTGCACCCCGCTTCTGGGGTGGCGAGTGCTGTGGTTTTCTATATTTGTTTGTATATTTTGGGGTTAATCTTCGGTTAACTCTTATTAACCATGGTCACAGGCCTTTTCATGCACCCCTGTGTAATCTTAATTGTTCTAAACCTGTGTCAGCTGCTCCTTAGTAATTTATCGGCTGTGTCAGGTGACTAGTATGCCTTTAAAAGCCACTAGACATGTGGCAGGCATACATTAAACCTAGTGGGCATATTTGCAGTTATATTATATGTGATACAGTTGCCAGGTTTTAATTCTTTAGGCTTTGTGATAGTGTAGGACCTGCATGAAGGTGGGGTACCTTGAAAATCGGTATGCAGGCTTCCGTGCATTGGCCAATCCACCAACTAAACCCCCATCATTTATTTATTTATTGATGTTGTGAGGACAAGTGAGCTTGCTATGGTGAGTGCTGAATTCTCTATTTTGTATGTATTTGGGTAGGTGGCCATGGGCTGCATGCACCCCACCCTATGAGTGGAGAGTGCAGACACTGCACCCCGCTTCTGGGGTGGCGAGTGCTGTGGTTTTCTATATTTGTTTGTATATTTTGGGGTTAATCTTCGGTTAACTCTTATTAACCATGGTCACAGGCCTTTTCATGCACCCCTGTGTAATCTTAATTGTTCTAAACCTGTGTCAGCTGCTCCTTAGTAATTTATCGGCTGTGTCAGGTGACTAGTATGCCTTTAAAAGCCACTAGACATGTGGCAGGCATACATTAAACCTAGTGGGCATATTTGCAGTTATATTATATGTGATACAGTTGCCAGGTTTTAATTCTTTAGGCTTTGTGATAGTGTAGGACCTGCATGAAGGTGGGGTACCTTGAAAATCGGTATGCAGGCTTCCGTGCATTGGCCAATCCACCAACTAAACCCCCATCATTTATTTATTTATTGATGTTGTGAGGACAAGTGAGCTTGCTATGGTGAGTGCTGAATTCTCTATTTTGTATGTATTTGGGTAGGTGGCCATGGGCTGCATGCACCCCACCCTATGAGTGGAGAGTGCAGACACTGCACCCCGCTTCTGGGGTGGCGAGTGCTGTGGTTTTCTATATTTGTTTGTATATTTTGGGGTTAATCTTCGGTTAACTCTTATTAACCATGGTCACAGGCCTTTTCATGCACCCCTGTGTAATCTTAATTGTTCTAAACCTGTGTCAGCTGCTCCTTAGTAATTTATCGGCTGTGTCAGGTGACTAGTATGCCTTTAAAAGCCACTAGACATGTGGCAGGCATACATTAAACCTAGTGGGCATATTTGCAGTTATATTATATGTGATACAGTTGCCAGGTTTTAATTCTTTAGGCTTTGTGATAGTGTAGGACCTGCATGAAGGTGGGGTACCTTGAAAATCGGTATGCAGGCTTCCGTGCATTGGCCAATCCACCAACTAAACCCCCATCATTTATTTATTTATTGATGTTGTGAGGACAAGTGAGCTTGCTATGGTGAGTGCTGAATTCTCTATTTTGTATATATATATATATATATATATTGATATATATATATATATTGATATATAAATATGCATACATTTATGTATTTATGTTGACTTATCTGGGGATCTTAACAAAAGTTCCTGGTATAGGACCAAAATATTGGATGACTGATTATCTGATGATGCCAGAATAGACTTATTGTCTGTTTCTACAGAGGGTGAGGGCATATGGACAAAAGCAAACAGTTTGCTTTTGTCCACGCTGGTTACTCAACCTGATGAAGAGGCTGGAAATTC
>NC_086454.1:16831008-16883508 GCF_028390025.1 Pseudophryne corroboree | reverse complement strand
TAGTAGTTAGACCAAGACAATAATAGGTAAAATAGATAAATAGATAATTATATACCTATACAATCTCCCTTGGAGGACACTCCCTTTAGTATAATAGGGCGTCTGCTACACCTTAAAAAATAAGCATTGGTAAAGTGCTTTATGGGTAATGTAGATAGGAAGGTGGATAAGGTGTTTCTAAGCGACCAATGGTGTCACATAAAGTTGGGAAGAACAAAAATATATTAAAATACTTTTACAATTTATTACAAAACACACCAGTAAAAAACAATTATATTACCAAAACCACAGATATATGATTAATTAAAATCTTTGGAGTATTTTTAGCCTGCTCCAAAGATTTTAATTAATCATTTATCTGTGGTTTTGTAATAAATTGTAAAAGTATTTTAATATATTTTTGGTCTCCCCAACTTTATGTGACACCATTGGTCGCTTAGAAACACCTTATCCACCTTCCTATATATATATATATATATATATATATTTATATATATACATATACAACATACAGACGTGGCACTCACTGTGATAAATGATGACACTTCACAATTCCAGTCTGATTAACAGCTGTGTTTATGTATATATGTGTATATATATTATACACACACACACTACATGTATACATTTGTACCAAATACATATTGAATCATATGCTATCCTTATTTGAAGTAGGTTATGATGAAACCATATTATGTCGTCAAAGTATCAAATCACTTACTTCTGAAGTATCATCAAACTCATCAGTGTAGCTGGTTTTATAATATATATATATATATATATATATATATATATATATATATATATATATAGTGTCGGACTGGGGTATGATGGGCCCACTGGGGGGATGCAGTGGTAATATATATATAAAACTGCTACAGTAGTGCAAGCATAATGAAGTATCAGATCAGCAATAGGAATGCACTGTAGAATACACACCAGAGTCCTGTGCAGTATAATGTAATTATAAGCAATATTATATATATATATATATATATATATATATATATCTCAATCCCAAAATGGTGAACGGCACTGAGAGTCTTAAATTGAGTAAACAAACATGCATTACAGCAGATCAACGTTTCGGATGCTTGTATGGTCCTGACAACGCATTGTACAGTTCGGGAGCCATTATCTTTATCTGTGAGTGAGTGCCAGCAGTGAGCCTTGTATGTATATATATATAAAAGCATGACTTCTGTATGTACTGCAGTATTATTACTGTACACAGAACCTAGATGTATTATATTCACTGTATGCAGGGCACAACTTATGTATGTACTACAGTATAATTACTGCACACAGGACTAAGATACATATTGTACCTACTGTATGCAGGACATGACGTGTGTATGTATTACAGTATAATTACTGTGCACAGGACTTAGATACATATTGTACCTACTGTATGCAGGACATGACGTGTGTATGTATTACAGTATAATTACTGTACACAGGACTTGGTTATATACTCTACTCAATGTATGCAGGATATTAAATGTGTATGTATTACAGTATAATTACTGTACACAGGACCTAGATTTATACTATACTCACTATATGCTGGACATGATTTATGTATCTACTACAATATAATTACAGCACACAGCACCTACATACATATTATACTCAATGTTTGCAGGACTTGAATTATATATGTACTACAGTATAATCAGAGGCAGCACTCGGGGAGGCAACGGAGTCATCTGCCGCCGGGCTCCTGCTCTGAAGGGGGGCTCTTCTCCCCCCATTCTGTGACACCATTGAAGTAAGTTAATTGATGGCTGCCGCTATCTTTTCACTATATGAAGTTACTTCTCTGACAATTACACATAACTTCATATAGTCAGCATTCTCATGCTCCCTGTACTGGAGCAAATAGCTCCATCAGTAAAGTGTCTGCTGTCAGTGGGTTCTAATCCTGGGTATGACTGCTAAGAAATGTGTGATTTAAAATAAAAGACAATATATACAGTATATAAACAAAATTCAGAACACTACACACACACACACACACACACACACACACACACTTATCTAAATATAAGGGGGGGGGGGGCAACTGGTATGAACTTGCCTCCGGGCAACTGTGACGAACTTACGCCACTGAATATAATTACTGTACACAGAACTTGGATCCAGTGTCGGACTGGGGCAAAAAGGGCCCACCGGGTAAATGCAGTGATAAGGGCACATACTTACGGGTGTGGTCAGCCTCTAGAGGAGGTGTGGCCAGCCTCCACAGAGTTTTGGATAGCCATCAGAGAGTGCATGGTCTGGGTCCCTTATATATATATATATATAGGTGCGGAGGTCAGCGGCACTCAGCAGACGGGATAAAGCAGTGAAAATTCTTTATTGACGTCCATTTTCACTGCTTTATCCCGTCTGCTGAGTGCCGCTGACCTCCGCACCTATTTGGATCTTGCCATAGATCACAGAGGGCACTGCAGCAAGTATTACGCTACATACCCTTTTGAGTGCCGAACCTAACCGCTATCTATATATATATATATATATATATATATAAAATACCTGTAGTGCATGCATGGTAATGTACCAGATTAAAAACAGCACTGTACTGTAGTGAGTACACAATAGTCCTGTACAGTATAATGTAATACATGTATAATGTATAATTCAAGTGCACAGTCTGATACCTGATCCCTAGAGGAGGGGATGGGCCCCCAAGCAGTGGGACCCAACGGAGGTTTCCCCTGCACCTCTGTGGGCCGGTCCGACCCTACTTGGATGTATGCTGTACTCAAAGTATGTAAAACATTACTTACGTATTTACTACAGTATAATTACTGTACACAGAACTTAGATATATATTATACTTACTGTAACATAGAAACATGTGACGGTAGATAAAAGCCACTTGGCCCATCTAGTCCGCCCCCATTTTAACTATATTGTTACTTTAAACCTATTTGACCCTTATTTCTTTGTAAGGAAATCCTTATGTCTATCCCATGCATGTTTAAATTGCTCTACTGTCTTAGGCTCTACCACCTCTGATAGGAGGCTTTACCACTTGTCCACTACCCTTTCTGTGAAGTAATTTTTCCTCATATTTACCCTGAACCCCCCCCCCCCTCCAGTCTCAGTGTATGTCCTCGTGTCCTATTACTTCTCTTCCCGTGAAGAATGTTTCCCTCCTGTACCTTGGTAAAACCCCTGATATATATGAAAGTCTCTATCATGTCCCCCCTTTCCCTTCTCTGCTCCAAACTATACATGTTAAGATCTTTAAGTCTTTCCGGGTAAGTTGTGTGATGTCGGCCATGCACCATGTTAGTTGTCCTTCTTTGTACACTCTCTAATGTATTACAGGTTGACTATCCCTTATCCAAAATGCTTGGGACCAGAAGTATTTTGGATATCGGAATTTTCCGTACTTTGGAATAATTGCATACCATAATGAGATATCATGGCGATGGGACCTAAGTCTAAGCACAGAATGCATTTATGTTTCATATACACCTTCTACACACAGCCTGAAAGTCATTTGATACAATATTTTTTAATAACTTTGAGTATTAAACAAAGTTTGTGTACATTGGGCCTAATTTCAGACCTGATCGTAGCAGCAAATTTGTTAGCAGATGGGCAAAACCATGTGTCACTGCAGGGGGAGCAGATGTAACATGTGCAGAGAGAGTTAGATGTGGGTTATATTGTTTCTGTGCAGGGTAAATACTGACTGCTTTATTTTTACACTGCAATTTAGATTTCAGTTTTAACACACCCCACCCAAATCTAACTGTCTCTGCACATGTTACATCTGCCCCCCCTGCAGTGACACATGGTTTTGCCCATCTGCTAACAAATTTGCTGCTACGATCAAGTCTGAATTAGGCCCTTTGAGCCATCAGAAAAAGGTTTCACTATCTCACTCCTCACTCAAAAAATAACGTATTTCGGAATATTTGGATATGGGATACTCAACCTGTAATATCCTTCTGGAGATACAGTATGGCCTCTAGAACTGGGCACAGTATTCTAGATGAGGCTGCACCAATGACCTATACAGTGGTATTATTACTACTTTCTGCTGCTGATTCCTCTCCCAATGCAGCCAAGAATCTGACTAGTCTTCCTCATTGCTGTGTTACATTGCTTACCTGCCTTTATGTCACCTGAGATAGTGACTCCTAGATCCCTTTCCTCCTCAGTAGTCTCCAGTATAGTGCCATTATACTATATTTATCCTTTATGTCACCTGAGATAGTGACTCCTAGATCCCTTTCCTCCTCAGTAGTTCCCAGTATAGTGCCATTAATACTATATTTATCCTTTATGTCACCTGAAATAGTGACTCCTAGATCCCTTTCCTCCTCAGTAGCTCCCAGTATAGTGCCATTATACTATATTTATCCTTTATGTTACCTGAAATAGTGACTCCTAGATCCCTTTCCTCCTCAGTAGTTTCCAGTATAGTGCCATTAATACTATATGTAGCGTTTGGATTTTTGAGACCCAATGGTAGGGGGCAGATTGGATGGAACACTAGCCCGTGAAATTTATAGAAGCAGTCCTAATGAGGGTGGGGTCTATTGTGGGGGTGGAGTCTGCTGAGGCTGCGGGATTCCTCCTCAGAGGGTCTGATTCTGAGTAGGGTGCAGTTGCGGCCTTCCTTGCATCTTTTGCTGCAGTTGCGTCTGTGACTCTATGCTAATGATACTACAATGCTCTTCCCGGGCTCCACTGGTCACAGCATTGTAACTATCACCAGCTCTACGCTAGGTGAAGACCATCCGTCTGACTGTGGCCTCCAGTGTGAGCAATTCAGTGTCTCTATAAGTAACAACTTTCAGCAATACACCCATACTATGTTATATCTGTGTCTGATTAGCCAACCCCCTGTAACCACACAGGAATGCCCAACACATTTCTTATACACTTCTTGGTGCATGTGTCTGACTGTGTACTGCAACTCTGTATGAGCACCATTGTGGTGCATGCATGCGCGATGCAACATAGACGGAAGTGCACATGACAAAACATTGCACAAGACAAAAAGGATAACACATTGGCCCCCACAGAAAACAACACACATATTGGCCCCCACAGAAAACAATACAATAAATTCGCCACCACAAGGAAACAAAGTGGCTCTGGAAAATTTTTAGAAGTGGCCACATGGGCAGCACCAGAGGTATGCAGTGTAATCATGGTGGCAGCACCACCCCTCACATGTCAACAAAACAGACCCCACGTGCACATCGGCCCATTTGTTTGACATGATCTCCCCCAGTAAATCCATGCTGTTTGGGATCCTGTAAATTGCTGGATTTGAGATAATCTATAACTCTTTTAAGAGTGTTTACTTTATTTTCCCTACTACTGATGTAAGGTTCACTGGTCGGTAGTTGCTTGCCTCTTCCTTGCTTCCACTTTTGTGCAGTGGGACTACGTTTGCTCTTTTCCAGTCCTCTGGATTAATTCTGTTAATGGTGCTACCAGCACCATTAGAGATAATCTATAACTCTTTTAAGAGTGTTTACTTTATTTTCCCTACTACTGATGTAAGGTTCACTGGTCGGTAGTTGCTTGCCTCTTCCTTGCTTCCACTTTTGTGCAGTGGGACTACGTTTGCTCTTTTCCAGTCATCTGGATTAATTCTGTTAATGGTGCTACCAGCACTCCTTTAAGCTCTTTAAGTATCTTTGGATGTATCCTATCTAGCCCTATTGGTTCATCTACATTCAGTTTTGAGAGTTCTGTTAGGACCTCATTTTTTCTGAATATACCTACAAATTAACTGTGGCTCCTTAGCCTCTCCTGTAGGGAATAGTGAGCAAAAATAATTATTAAGATGATATGCTATTACATTATGAACAGGACTCCCGCTCTCTGTCTTTAGTCTTATTATTCCACCTTTTGATTTTCTCCTTTCGTTTATATAACTAAAAATATACCTGTATGCAGGACATGACTTATGTATGTGCTACAATATAATTACTGTACACAAGATCTACATACTTATTTTACTTTCTGTATGTAGGATATGACTTATGTATTTACTACAGTTTAATTACTGTACAGAGGACCTAGATATATAGTATAATCACTATATATCTAGGTCCTGACTTATGTATGTACTACAGTATAATAACTATACGCAGGACATGACTTATTTATGTACTACAGTATAATCACTGTAGACAGGACATGACTTCTGTATGTACTAAAGTATAATTGCTGTACACATGACTTGGATATATACTATACTCACTGTATGCAGGACATGACTTATGTATATGCTACAGTATAATTACTGGGCACAGAAAATAGATATACAATATACTATATTCACTGTATATAGGACATGAATTGTGTACTACAGTATGATTAATGTGCACAGAACATATATACTATAATCACTGAACGCAGGATATAACTTATGTGCTACAGTATAAATACTATATACAGGACCTAGATATATACTATACTCACTGTATGCAGGACATGACTTTTATCTGCTACAGTTTAATTACTGTACATGGGACCTAGATACATATTATACTCACTGTATATATGCAGGACAGGACTTATGCACTACAGTACTGTATATTTACTGCACACAGAACACAGATTTACTGTATACTATACACACTGAATGCAGGACAAGACTTATGCACTACAGTATAATCACTATACGCAGGACATGATTTATTTATGTACTACAGTATAATCATTGTAGGCAGGACATGACTTCTGTATGTGCTAAAGTATAATTGCTGTACACATGACTTGGATATATATAATACTCACTGGACGCAGGATAAGACTTATGCACTACAGTATAATTACTGTACATGGGGCCTAGATAAATATTATACTCATTGTATCCAGATTATATTTTATGTGTATGCACTGTACAATGGTTCCCAAACTCTGCCCTCACGGCACAATAAGTCCAGGTTTTAAGGATATCCATGCTTAATCCCTGAGTCAGTTTGATTATACCATCTGAGCGCAAGCATGGATATACAGTTAAAACATGGGTGGTCATTCCGAGTTGTTCGCTCGCTAGCAGTTTTTAGCAGTCGTGCAAACGCTATGCCGCCGCCCACTGGGAGTGTATTTTAGCTTAGCAGAAGTGTGAACGAAAGGATCGCAGAGCGGGTACAAAGTAATTTTGTGCTGTTTCAGAGTAGCTTCAGACCTACTCAGCGCTTGCGACCACTTCAGACTGTTCAGTTCCTGTTTTGACGTCACGAACACGCCCTGCGTTCGCCCAGGCATGCCTGCGTTTTTTCGAACACTCCCTGAAAACGGTCAGTTGACACCCGGAAACACCCACTTCATGTCAATCACTCTGCGGCCAGCAGTGCGACTGAAAAGCTTCGCTAGACTCTGTTTGAAACTACATTGTTCGTTGTAATAGTACGACGCGCGTGCGCATTGCGCCGCATATGCATGTGCAGAAGTGCCGATTTTTTTGCCTGATCGCTGCGCAGCGACCGAAAGCAGCTAGCGATCAACTCGTAATGACCCCCATGGTATGTTATTGTGACTTGAGGACTGAGATTGGGAAACCTTTATCTGTAATATAACTATTGTACATACTATACGCACTGTACCCAAAATTACATGACTACATATAGTTAGGGGGTTTAGAAAAAAACACTAGTGGGCTTAAATCTAAAGATGTCATAAAGTGCGGCGCACTCTTTTTAGTTTCTGTTTCATGGGTAAATTAAAACTTAACTTTTATTACTTTAATTTAAGATACATTTTTCAATAGGCATGACATAAGGCAATTGGCTGCCAGCCTGGAAAGATAAAGAATTAATACAAGATATAAAATGATTTGTTTGCTAGCACTACCCATGCATACGTATAGGAGTAGAGCATTGAAACAATTGATTTAAGCAAGTGAAAATATGTAACAAAAATATCCATACAGGTTTTAAGCATCAAATGTATGAGATCCTTTCATAACTAGATTGTGATTATCTCAAAAGGGGTGAAATACTACAAGAATATTTGTTTATCTGCATCACATTTTAAAGAAAAGTTCAAGAATAAAAGTTACGTTTTAATTAACTCATCACGTCATGAATTAAAAAAAGAGTGCTCCAAACAAAGGAATTTTCTTTCCCCCCGGCGTGCCAGACACGCTGGACACATGTGAATACTCAGTATATGCAAGATTCAGCGTGGATACATACAATCAGGACTAGATTTAGCCCCCTCCCCAGGCATATTTTACCCCCTTTCAATCATCACAGATCTGTATAACACTAAACTACCCCTCTCGTAAATAACTTAACGGAAACATGTGATATTAATGAATAAGCAGTTACCTTGTGTGTCTGCTGTCCTGACAATATAAAGTACAGACCCTGTGTACTGCCCTGACCATATACAGTAAAGTACAGACCCTGTGTACTGCCCTGACCATATAAAGTACAGACCCTGTGTACTGCTCTGACCATATAAAGTGCACACCCTGTGTACTACCCTGACCATATAAAGTGCAGACCCTGTGAACTGCTCTGACCATGTAAAGTGCACACCCTGTGTACTACCCTGACCATATAAAGTACACACCCTGTGTACTGCCCTGACCATGTAAAGTACACACCCCGTGTACTACCCTGACCATGTAAAGTACAGACCCCGTGTACTGCCCTGACCATGTAAAGTGCAGACCCTGTGTACTGCTCTAACCATGTAAAGTGCACACCCTGTGTACTACCCTGACCATATAAAGTACACACCCTGTGTACTACCCTGACCATGTAAAGTACACACCCTGTGTACTGCTCTGACCATGTAAAGTACACACCCCGTGTACTACCCTGACCATGTAAAGTACAGACCCTGTGTACTGCTCTGACCATATAAAGTGCACACCCTGTGTACTGCCCTGACCATGTAAAGTACAGACCATGTGTACTGCTCTGACCATATAAAGTACAGACCCTGTGTACTGCCCTGACCATGTAAAGTACAGACCCTGTGTACTGCCCTGACCATGTAAAGTACAGACCCTGTGTACTGCTCTGACCATATAAAGTACAGACCATGTGTACTGCTCTGACCATGTAAAGTACAGACCATGTGTACTGCTCTGACCATATAAAGTACAGACCATGTGTACTGCTCTGACCATATAAAGTACAGACCCTGTGTACTGCCCTGACCATGTAAAGTACAGACCCTGTGTACTGCCCTGACCATGTAAAGTACAGACCCTGTGTACTGCCCTGACCATGTAAAGTACATACCCTGTGTACTGCCCTGACCATATAAAGTACAGACCCTGTGTACTGCCCTGACCATATAAAGTACAGACCCTGTGTACTGCTCTGACCATATAAAGTACAGACCCTGTGTACTGCTCTGACCATATAAAGTACAGACCCTGTGTACTGCCCTGATCATGTAAAGTACAGACCCTGTGTACTGCCCTGACCATGTAAAGTACAGACCCTGTGTACTGCCCTGACCATATAAAGTACAGACCCTGTGTACTGCCCTGACCATATAAAGTACAGACCCTGTGTACTGCCCTGACCATATAAAGTACAGACCCTGTGTACTGCCCTGACCATGTAAAGTACAGACCCTGTGTACTGCTCTGACCATATAAAGTACAGACCCTGTGTACTGCTCTGACCATGTAAAGTACAGACCCTGTGTACTGCCCTGACCATGTAAAGTACAGGCCCTGTGTACTGCTCTGACCATATAAAGTACAGACCCTGTGTACTGCCCTGACCATATAAAGTACAGACCTTGTGTACTGCCCTGGCCATATAAAGTACAGACCCTGTGTACTGCCCTGACCATATAAAGTAGAGACCCTGTGTACTGCCATGACCATATAAAGTACAGACCCTGTGTACTGCCCTGGCCATATAAAGTACAGACCCTGTGTACTGCCCTGACCATATAAAGTAGAGACCCTGTGTACTGCCCTGACCATATAAAGTAGAGACCCTGTGTACTGCTCTGACCATATAAAGTACAGACCCTGTGTAGTGCCCTGACCATATAAAGGACTGACTCTGTGTACTGTCCTGCCCTAATGTAAATATATATATATATATATATATATATATATATATACATACCTGTATACATGGTCAAGTCACATTGTTATGACCACGTCCTACATTTGATGTCGGCAGTGCGTAGCCCATGAAGTACTGTACCTGACAAAATGCATTGGGACTACTCTACCTGGACTTCCCCATGGACATATAAACTCATATATTTTTTTATATCCAGGCACAGTAGTCCCAATACATTTTGTCTTAGAAAGTATTGTGTGTGTGGTTTTATTTTTACCATTTGTGTGGCACTCCCGAATAAAACTCAGTCTTTATACAATAAACCATCCTAAGCTAAGGATTTTTGTTTTGGGCTCATAGGTTCCTAAATATGTTGGTTTACAGTGTTGCTCTATGCTATGCTTGCAGTGTCTGAATGGTACACAGCAGTGTATACTGCATTCTCTCTCTGTGACATATACCCCGTTTCTACTGGTGGACACATGACCGACAAATAAATGGTGGTTCTATCATATATCAAATGTCACTTAAATTACTTATTGCACTATTGTTTTACTTTGTGTTACACCCATATCCATGCTCCTCTATTCTGTTGCATTTTCCATCTATCTATCTATCTATCTATCTATCTATCTATCTATCTATCTATCTATCTATCTATCTATCTATCTATATATCTATCTCTTTATATATCTCTCTCTATCTCTCTTGTTATAGTTATATCTATCTATCTATTCTCACCAAAGATCCAGCACTGTGTGGGTTAATACTGCATACTTACCCAGGTGCCTTCATATAGAGGACAGCACAATCTAGCTATATATGTATGTCTCTCTCTCTCTCTCTCTCTCTCTCTCTATATATATATATATATATATACACACAGTATATATATATATATATATATATATATATAGAGAGAGAGAGAGAGAGAGAGAGAGAGAGATAGGCAGGTGCTGTATAGAGCAGAGTGCATTCCTTGCTGAAGTGTATAGTTATATCTATCTAGCTATTCTCACCAAAGATCCAGCACTGTGTGGGTTAATACTGCATACTTACCCAGGTGCCTTCATATAGAGGACAGCACAATCTAGCTATATATGTATGTCTCTCTCTCTCTCTCTCTCTCTCTCTATATATATATATATACACAGTATATATATATATATATAGAGAGAGAGAGAGAGAGAGAGAGATAGGCAGGTACTGTATAGAGCAGAGTGCATTCCTTGCTGAAGTGTATAGTTAAGTACTAGAGAGAGTTCCTACAACAGATCATATTATGCAGCAGTCACAGCGGAGATATGATGCATAAACCAGTTTAAAGTACTGTAACAACGTTGCGGACTAAACAAGTCCTTATTCAGGCAGACAAACCCCACCTGATAAAGGACTTGATTAGTCTGCAGCGTTGCTTTCTTTCTTATCTATCTATCTATCTATCTATCTATCTATCTATCTATCTATCTATCTATCTATCTATCTATCCATCCACACAACACATTACAGCTGCAGGTTACTTGTCATTTTTTAGTAATATCACTTTGATTGTAGCTGTTACATCACTTGGCACAGTCATGAGATAAAGGTGTACCCTGGGTGTACCTGGCACTGTCCTCTGCCCCTCACCTGTACATGGCAGCGCTGTGCAGATAGATCCCTGCAGTCCTGTCCTGGGAGAAGCTCGCGACGGGTATTTGGCTCCTGAAACAACAAGGACAGCATCTGCATGATACACAATAGCCACACACTGAGAGGCCAGGCCAGGTACCCCAGTCCCCCACTCTAGGGGGAAGTATACCTGTGGCTGGCCAGGTGTACACGTCTCATCATCCCTGGTCAGCCATCTGGATGGAAGGCTACATACTGCCTAAGCCTGAGGTGGTCAATATACAGCAGCTCCTGTATACGGGGTGGCCAGTCAGACTAATTGTAATGAGACATTTCCAGACTAATTGTGACATAACCAGCAGTAAGGGAATATCAGGGTATATAGCCCCACATGCAACTCTCAGCAAAGTGCAGAAACTTGGGCTGCGGGGAATCCCGCACAGCTGCACAACGTGCGATTACTGATGCGAGGAGGCTGCGCAGGTTCCAGACACAATGACACACATTGTAACAATGCACAGCTACAATGACACACATTGTAACAATGCACAGCTACAATGACACACATTGTAACAATGCACAGCTACAATGACACACATTGTAACAATGCACAGCTACAATGACACACATTGTAACAATGCACAGCTACAATGACACACATTGTAACAATGCACAGCTACAATGACACACATTGTAACAATGCACAGCTACTACAATGACACACATTGTAACAATGCACAGCTACAATGACACACATTGTAACAATGCACAGACACAATGACACACATTGTAACAATGCACAGCTACAATGACACACATTGTAACAATGCACAGACACAATGACACACATTGTAACAATGCACAGACACAATGACACACATTGTAACAATGCACAGCTACAATCTACGTACAAGACCTAAAGGCAATTCCACTAAAGTCACAGCTGCCATTGGATTCTCTGGGCCAGATATCTGTACACCCATAAGGGCCCCAGCACACATATGTACACACAGAGCACATACATGTCTGGGTGCAAAACCACAGCAACATATCATGTGGATGAGAGTGTCCGGTGCAAGATCCCAGAGAGGGGATCCCAGATCACATTGTATACAGCCACTGAGATCCAGTATATGAACGTACAGTAAGTTCTCTCCAGCTCCTGACTATAATGACGCTGCTCTGCATCCAAACTATAGAGGAATGACCCTCAGCACAGCTTGGGGGCATAATATTTGGGTGCAGGTCCTGCAGATCCCCCTCCTCCTAATATCTGCAGCACCCACTAACTGCAGCTCCCTTCTTACTTATGGCATGCCTGACCAGGGGAACCACTTGGTGGTCTGGGTGACATCCCTTACAGGACACCCCCAAATACAGCAGACTCTTCGCCCCTGCACCCCCCATGCTGTATTATTACTGTGTGCCTATTATGTCCCCACATATCACTGAGGAGACCCCGAAACCCGGCATCAGATGCTGCTTGAAATCCCCAAACTTTTGCAAAGATCATTTTTAACATTACAAGGCTAAATCCCAGGCACCACGTTCCCCGAAGGACTACAAATCCAATAATGCCCGACAAGTTCTGCTGGGACATCTAGTTCCACAGCAGCGTCTATGAGGATTCCCCTATCTGTGGCTCGGGTGGAGGAAACTCCCGAATCATTACGGGATAAGTTTGAGAAGTGCAGGGGAGACTGGAGGAACGGTCTCCGGCAGCACAGACAATGCCAGGCAGCCAGCACAGGCACAGCACAGCCCCAGCACAGCCAGCCCGGGGTTATCGCTTCCCCCCCGCTCTATAGCGCTTCTCATTCTGCCCCTTTTCCCCTGCCAGAGGGTGCAAGTTGCTCCCCCAAATAAGCTTTGTCTTCGGAGATCCATTAACTCTTTGCGAGCAGTGCAGCCAGCTCCAGTCATAGGAATGCATTGCTGCCAGCGACCGGTCCCTGTGTAGAAGGGGGATACCCCCAGTAATCACTGGGGGGGGGGGGGGGGCAGAAGGGCATGGAGGCTGGGAGGTGGCTCCCCCAAAATAATTTCCAGACCCCCGTGTGTAGGTCCAGGCAGCGGGGGCTTTCATTTGTTCCCTTTCCCCAGGAGCTGACATTTTATTTAGTATCATATTGCAGGAACCACAGCAGCACAGTCACCGGAGAACGTTTATTGATTACTGGACACAATACAAATATCAATATTATCAGAGTTTATTGTAACGATGGGGAGGGTCGGGGGGGATCGAGAAGCCCCCCAGCTTCAGGGAGCGGAGTATATACTATAGTATCTGTACACTGTATCCACCTCCCCGGTGGCACCCTCCGGAATCCCCTCCTGCTGACACTTTGACGCTGAGTGTGAGTGTACCCCCCACTCCCACAGGTGCCAAGGGGCACGATGGTGATGCCCCGTGTGTGTTACTTTGTAGCTGCTGATTGTTACATTGTATCCGCACCTGTCAGGGGATCATTCTCCCAGTCGGCCCAACTTTGGTCTCCTATTATCGAGTCATTCAGGTAGGTACCCCCCCCCCCCCCCCCGCTTCCCCAATCCCTCCTCACTGGGCAGGGTTGGCACCAGGGGCTCGGCGGGCAGAAACTTTCCGGTGAACTCTGCAGGAGGGGGCGCGGCGCCCATAGGGTTAGGAAAGGAGGGGGGGCTCTGCCCCCACCCCCCTGCAAAGTTGCAAGAAGTGATGCAAAGTTGCCGGAGGGTGTCCCCGGCCCCGTTCTGCTGTGGGGGTCCCACGGGCAGGGGTACAGGGTGGGTGTGACACTGGGAGGGTAAGGGGTTCCTGGGCAATGGATAAGGAAATGGGGGGGAGGTTACTGGATAGGGTATTTGGGGAGCACTGGGGGGGGGGGGTTGGATAGGGTACCGGGGGGAGGGGGGCACTGTGGGTCTCGGTGAGGGTGGCTGGCCGCCGGGTCACCCTGCTGCTGTCTTCTCCGCTGCAGCCGGCGAGTGCGCCCTCCGCGAATGCTTTTTGGGGTAAGGGCTTCCCGGCTGGGTGATCACATACAGCAAGCCCAGACCGCAAAAAGATTCGAGAAGGGCCAGATGCAGCTCCGCTTCCAGCAGCAGCTTCGGCCGCCCCCCTCCCGCGGACAGCAGCGGCTCTCCCCCGGCACCGCCGCCTCCCGGCTCCGGGCTGCAGAGAGCGGACAGAGCGGCCGGCGCCGAGCGGAGGGCGCTGCGTAAAGAGGGAACTCTCCCCCTGAGCGCTGCATAAATACACAGCGGCCGCGGCGCCCATTGGCCGGGGCTGGAATCGTCACCCGCCAATCAGCAGCCGCCTCACATCCCATCCCCTGTACTAACGGGGCAGCGAGGAGACTTCTCCCTTTCTCCAGTCACCTCCCTCATCATTCATCATCAGCACCTTCACTACAGCCTTCACTACCATCCTCATCACCACAGCCTTCACTACCATCCTCATCACCACAGCCTTCACTACCATCCTCATCACCACAGCCTTCACTACCATCCTCATCACCACAGCCTTCACTACCATCCTCATCACCACAGCCTTCACTACCATCCTCATCACCACAGCCTTCACTACCATCCTCATCACCACAGCCTTCACTACCATCCTCATCACCACAGCCTTCACTACCATCCTCATCACCACAGCCTTCACTACCATCCTCATCACCACAGCCTTCACTACCTTCCTCATCACCACAGCCTTCACTACCATCCTCATCACCACAGCCTTCACTACCATCCTCATCACCACAGCCTTCACTACCATCCTCATCACCACAGCCTTCACTACCATCCTCATCACCACAGCCTTCACTACCATCCTCATCACCACAGCCTTCACTACCATCCTCATCACCACAGCCTTCACTACCACCCTCATCACCACAGCCTTCACTACCACCCTCATCACCACAGCCTTCACTACCACCCTCATCACCACAGCCTTCACTACCATCCTCATCACCACAGCCTTCACTACCATCCTCATCACCACAGCCTTCACTACCACCCTCATCACCACAGCCTTCACTACCACCCTCATCACCACAGCCTTCACTACCATCCTCATCACCACAGCCTTCACTACCATCCTCATCACCACAGCCTTCACTAGCATCCTCATCACCACAGCCTTCACTACCATCCTCATCACCACAGCCTTCAATACCATCCTCATCACCACAGCCTTCACTACCATCCTCATCACCACAGCCTCATCCTCATCACCACAGCCTCATCCTCATCACCACAGCCTCATCCTCATCACCACAGCCTTCACTACCATCCTCATCACCACAGCCTTCACTACCATCCTCATCACCACAGCCTTCACTACCACCCTCATCACCACAGCCTTCACTACCATCCTCATCACCACAGCCTTCACTACCACCCTCATCACCACAGCCTTCACTACCATCCTCATCACCACAGCCTTCACTACCATCCTCATCACCACAGCCTTCACTACCATCCTCATCACCACAGCCTCATCCTCATCACCACAGCCTCATCCTCATCACCACAGCCTTCACTACCATCCTCATCACCACATCCATCACTATTACCACCTCCATCATCATCCTCATCACCACAGCCATCACTACTACCACTATCATCATCACTACAGCCTTCACTACCACCCTCATCACCACAGCCTTCACTACC
The DNA here is from genome assembly GCF_028390025.1 of Pseudophryne corroboree. NCBI lineage: Eukaryota > Metazoa > Chordata > Amphibia > Anura > Myobatrachidae > Pseudophryne > Pseudophryne corroboree. Next base: position 16,867,201 of record NC_086454.1, on the reverse strand, counting down.
ATCCTCATCACCACAGCCTTCACTACCATCCTCATCACCACAGCCTTCACTACCTTCCTCATCACCACAGCCTTCACTACCATCCTCATCACCACAGCCTTCACTACCATCCTCATCACCACAGCCTTCACTACCTTCCTCATCACCACAGCCTTCACTACTATCCTCATCACCACAGCCTTCACTACCATCCTCATCACCACAGCCTTCACTACCATCCTCATCACCACAGCCTTCACTACCATCCTCATCACCACAGCCTTCACTACCATCCTCATCACCACAGCCTTCAATACCATCCTCATCACCACAGCCATCACTATTACCACCTCCATCATCATCCTCATCACCACAGCCATCACTACTACCACCATCATCATCATCATCATCACTACAGCCTTCATTACCATCCTCATCACCACTGCCTTCACTACCATCCTCATTACCACAGCCTTCACTACCATCCTCATCACCACAGCCTTCACTACTACTACCACCTCCATCATCATCATCCTCATCACCACCACAGCCATCACTACTACCACCATCATCATCATCATCATCATCATCACTACAGCCTTCACTACCTTCCTCATCACCACAGTCATCACTACTACCACCTCCATCATCATCATCCTCATCACCACAGCCATCACTACTACCACCATCATCATCATCATCATCACTACAGCCTTCACTACCATCCTCATCACCACAGCCTTCACTACCATCCTCATCACCACAGCCTTCACTACCTTCCTCATCACCACAGCCTTCACTACTATCCTCATCACCACAGCCTTCACTACTATCCTCATCACCACAGCCTTCACTACCTTCCTCATCACCACAGCCTTCACTACCTTCCTCATCACCACAGCCTTCACTACTATCCTCATCACCACAGCCTTCACTACCACCATCATCATCATCATCACCACCACCACCACCACAGCAATCACTACCATCCTCCATCATCACCACCACAGCCATCACTACTACAACTACCATCATCATCACCACCACCTCCATCATCATCATCATCATCACCACAACCACATCCATCACTACCACCTCCATCATTATCATCATCACAACCATCACTACTACTACTACCACCACCACCATAATCATCACTACAGCCAACAATACCACCTCCATTATAATCTTCACCCTCATCACCACAGCCATCGCTATTACCACTATCCTCATCACCACAGCCATTACTACTACCACCATCATCATCATCATCACCACCACCACCACCACCACCACAGCCATCACTACCACATCCATCATCAACATTCTCGTCACCACAGCAATCACTACCATCCTCCATCATCACCATCACTACTACTACCATCATCACTACAGCCATCACTACCACACCACCTCCATCATCATCACCACTGCCATCACTACCTCCATCATCATCACAGCTATCACTATTACTACTACCATCATCATCGTCACTACAGTCATCACTACCACCTTCATCATCCTCATCATCACCACCAGCACAGCCATCACTACTACTATCATCAACACCACCACCACAGCCGTAGCTACTACTACATCATCCTCATTACAGCCATCACTACCACCTCCATCATCATCACTACAGCCTTCACTACCATCCTCCATCATCATCACTACTACAGCCTTCACTACCACCACCATCCACATCACTACAGTCATCACTACCACCTCCATCATCCTCATCATCACAACCATCACTACCACCATCATCACTACAACCATCACTATCACCACCATCATCATCATCATCACTACAGCCATCACTACCACCTCCATCATCCTCATCATCACTACCACCATCACCACTACTACAACCATCACTACCACCACCATCATCATCATTATCATCATCATCATCATCATCATCACTACAGCCATTACTACCACCTCCATCATCCTCATCATCACCACAGCCATCACTACCACCATCATCATCACCACCACCACAGCCATCACTACCACCATCATCATCATCACCACCACCACAGCCATCACTACCACCACCATCATCATCATCACTACAGCCATCACTGCCATCCTCATCACCACAGCCATTACTACCACCACCACCACCACCACCACCACAGCCATCACTACTACTACTGCCACCACCATCATCATCATCATAGTCATCACTACCATCCTCATCACCACAGCCATCACTACCACCTCCATCATCATCATCATCATCATCATCATCATCACTACAGCCATCACTACTACTACTACTACCACCATCATCATCATCATCATCATCATCATATACATCACTACCACCTCTATTATCACCACAGCCATAATTTCTACCACCACCACCACCACCACCACCACCACAGCCATCACTACCATCATCATCATCATCATCACCACAGCCATCACTACCACCACCACCATCATCACTACCACCACCACCACAGCCATCACTACCCCCACCACCACCACAGCCATCACCATCACCACAGTCTTCACTACCACCACCGTCATCACAACCATCACTGACATCACCACTATCATCACCACAGCCATCACTACCACCATCATCATCACCATTGCCATCACTACCATCATCACCATCACCACCACCACCACCACAGCCATCACTACCACCTCCATCATCATCATCATCACCACCACCACCACCACCACCACAATAACAACAACAACCATAATTAACACCACCACCATCATCACAACCATCACTACCATGGCCATCACTACTACCACCACAGCCATCACTACCACCACCACAACCATCATCATCATCATCACCACAACCATCACTACCACGGCCATCACTACTACCACCATCACCACCACAACCACCACCATCAAAAAAGCCATCACTACCACCACCATAATCACCACCATCACCACAGCCATCACCACCACAACCACCACCATCATCACTACCACCATCATCATCATCATCACAACAGCCATCACTACCACCACCATTATCACCACAGCCACCACCATCATCACAACTACCACCACTTCCATCATTACTACTACTACTACCACCATTATCATCATCATCATCACTCCCATCATGATTCATCAGCGCAACCACCCAGACCCATAATCATAGCCCCACCACTTCACCACGACTACAACCACGATCACCAACACATAACGGCACAAACACCTCAGTAGCAAGGCATATAACACCCACCGACCCACACACTATATATTTATAAATACATTCAGGGCGCCACTTTTTATTTACACACAGCACCAGGACTTCTTCCCCCCCCCCCCACGCTTGAAACACAAACTTAGGGTACCCTCCCTCCTTACACGAGTGACCCCCCCATCCCCATTATACTCAGGGTATAGAGCTACATTTATAGTGCGCATACATGAGGGTGACTTGTCAGCAGACTGGCAGTGCCACATATAAGTGCCAGGTCCCCTCCGGATTGTGATATCGCCGCGCTCAGCAACACGTGTACACACTACATCGCTCCTACGCTGCGATTCCTCAGCTCCTGGGTCCCAGCGCCACCTATTTATTATCATCATGTCCTTATCCTGTAGCTGCCTGCAGCACTGAATGTTCTAGGACGGTCCCGGGGCTCTGTGCGATTCTTTACACGCAGCGACAATAAAAAACCTAGAAAGACACACACACACACACACACACACACACACACACACACACACACACACACACACACACACACACACACACGTAACAAAGTATCAATGTAAGTACACACCACACACGTAACAAAGTATCAATGCAAGTACACACCACACACACACACACACACACACACACACACACACACACACACACACACACACACACACACACACACACACGTAACAAAGTATCAATGTAAGTACACACCACACACGTAACAAAGTATCAATGCAAGTACACACCACACACACACACACACACACACACACACACACACACACACACACACACACACACGTAACAAAGTATCAATGTAAGTACACACCACACACGTAACAAAGTATCAATGCAAGTACACACACACACACGTAACAAAGTATCAATGTAAGTACACACCACACACACACTATCATTGTAAGTACACCACACACACACACACACACACACACACACGTAACAAAGTATCACTGTAAGTACACACACCACACACACGTAACAAAGTATCACTGTAAGTACACACCACACAATGTGACACTGCCCACTCTGCTGTACTTACTTCCAGGTGACAGCTCCTCTGACATGGGGGCATTCCTCTGCGTAGGTGCCACGATGACCACGAGGCAGATCCACAGTCCCCCTGGCTCCAGGTGTGTATATAAGTTACTGTAGTGAGTGGGAGGGTCACGATCTGCCCCCTTCCTGGGCTCCTCCTCTACCTGCCCCAACTTGTAGCCGCTTATCCAGGAGCAGGGCAGAATGGGGCATTGGTGCAGGTAGCACTTGGATGTCCTCTCATTGGGTGTTATCCCAGCACAGAGCCCCTCTCCCTGGATCACATCCTATTGGGTGACACCTTGGTCCAGGACCCCCCCTCCCCTACACACACTTAGTGCCTCTCATTGGATACCCGGTAAGTCACGATTCCAGCTGACTGGGTGCAGTGTGACTGTGGCAGTGACGCAAGCAGCCCGCATTACTCACTTATACAGTCACGACTTGGAAATCCGTGCTGCTTCCACCAGCATTACTGCTGCCACCATTCAATTATTTACTAGGGTCCCGGGCAGCCTGACTCGTGTCTGTCTGGTGCAGGGTTCATTAACTCCTGGGGTGCATGCTCCTGTTCCCTGCTGCCAGGGGGGTGAGGGTGGGCACATAACTGCTGGTGCTGCTGTTGTTGTGATGAGCCAGAGAGGTGTGCCAGGGGGAAGGAAGAGGGGGGGCATATAACTGCTGGGAGCTGCTGCTGTGGTGAGCCAGGGGGTGAAGGGGACGTATAAATGCTCGGTGCTGCCGTTGTTGTGATAAAGCAGAGAGGCGTGCCAGGGTGGGGAGGGAAGCTGGTGCTGTACTGGGGACTGAATAAAACAAACTATTGCAGACCCTTCTGGAAGGGGAGAGCATTCTGTCTGTGCAAAGCTGGCAGTCTGTCTCTATAGGGCTGTCTGTATAGGGTTGGCAGTCTGTGTGTCTCTATAGGGCTGTCAGTCTGTATATATTGGGCTGTCAGTCTGTATATATTGGGCTGTCAGTCTGTCTCTATAGGGCTGGCAGTCTATATATAGGGCAGTCAGTCTGTATATATTGGGCTGTCAGTCTGTCTCTATAGGGCTGGCAGTCTATATATAGGGCAGTCAGTCTGTCTCTATAGGGCTGGCAGTCTATATATAGGGCAGTCAGTCTGTATATATTGGGCTGTCAGTCTGTCTCTATAGGGCTGGCAGTCTATATATAAGGCTGTCAGTCTGTCTGTCTCTATAGGGCTGGCAGTCTGTCTCTATAGGGCTGTCAGTCTGTCTCTATAGGGCTGGCAGTCAGTCCGTCTCTATAGGGCTGTCAGTCTGTCTCCATAGGGCTGGCAGTCTGTCTCTATAGGGCTGGCAGTCTGTCTCTATAAGGCTGTCAGTCTGTCTCTATAAGGCTGTCAGTCTGTCTCTATAGGGCTGTCAGTCTGTCTCTATAAGGCTGTCAGTCTGTCTCTATAGGGCTGGCAGTCTGTCTCTATAGGGCTGTCAGTCTGTCTCTATAGGGCTGGCAGTCAGTCCGTCTCTATAGGGCTGTCAGTCTGTCTCCATAGGGCTGGCAGTCTGTCTCTATAGGGCTGGCAGTCAGTCCGTCTCTATAGGGCTGTCAGTCTGTCTCCATAGGGCTGGCAGTCTGTCTCTATAAGGCTGTCAGTCTGTCTCTATAAGGCTGTCAGTCTGTCTCTATAGGGCTGGCAGTCTGTCTCTATAGGGCTGTCAGTCTGTCTCTATAGGGCTGGCAGTCAGTCCGTCTCTATAGGGCTGTCAGTCTGTCTCTATAAGGCTGTCAGTCTGTCTCTATAGGGCTGGCGGTAAGTCACTCCACGTGCTGTGCCTGCGCTACATAACGCGATCCGTGTGTAAATAGGAGCACGCAGCCTGGAATCTCAGCAATGTACATAGTGACATCAGTGGGTGTACGTCTTGTAGAGAATTCCAATCCACATGGCGGTCCCTGTACCCACTCCCTGCCAGTGCCAGCGTCTGAAGAGGCTCATCTGCCCTCCAAGCCCTGACTCTACACCTCCATCCATCCAGCGAGGCGATGATCAGGAACCCGGAGCTCTCTCCCAGTGATTGCCTGCCAATCTGCTGACATTAACCCCTCACAGCCCCGGAGACCAGGAGCCGCACTGCATTTTGTAGAACACGTCTCTCTAGCTGCCATAAGAATCTTAGGGATCTTATAGCTGGGAAGAAGCCTGGGAGCTGAAAGGGTTAACCCTCACCAGCTGCGGGCACTAGAAGCCCCAGAAACCCAAGTCCAGGTCTGTACAATAATCTTCTTTCTCCTATGTGTATATTCTTCCAAATCCATATTGATGTACTAGCAATATAACCCCCCCTCCCCCCACCCCAATCCCTTATGCATCCTAATATCCAAACCTGTCCCCATCACTGGTGCTGACCAATTGCCTTACATTCCGCAGCCATCTCCCACCAACTCATCTGAGATGAGAGCAGAACACACACATAACATCTTCAGGGACCAGAAGACTTTAAATAGGGAGAGAGAAGAGGTGGGAGGAGATGGAGTCTAAATAAAGCAGCCAACACAGGCTCACCAGCATCAGGGATAAGTCATTCAAATGCAGGGCGGGAATAGAAGGGAGAGAGAGAGGGTGCTCCGGCTGGCTGCTGTGGGGTATTGTCATTACTAGGGGGGGGGGGGGGGGGGGGCACTTGGTGGAAGGTTTGGTGAGTGGTGGAGGAGACCAGGGCAGCGGCTGTCCCATCAGGTGCAGGCATCACTCAGCGGAGCAGTTTCAGCACCAGCCCCAGGTGGACAGCTCCCTCAGCACCCAGCCCCAGGTGGACAGCTCCCCCATCAGCACCAGCCCCAGCCGGACAGCTCCCCCATCAGCACCCAGCCCCAGCTGGACAGCTCCTCCATCAGCACCCAGCCCCAGTCGGACAGCTCCCCCATCAGCACCAGCCCCAGGTGGACTGCTCCCCCATCAGCACCAGCCCCAGGTGGACAGCTCCCCCATCAGCACCAGCCCCAGCCGGACAGCTCCCCCATCAGCACCCAGCTGGACAGCTCCCCCATCAGCACCCCAGCCCCAGCTGGACAGCTCCCCCATCAGCACCAGCCCCAGCTGGACAGCTCCCCCATCAGCACCAGCCCCAGGTGGAGAGCTCCCCCATCAGCACCCAGCCCCAGCTGGACAGCTCCCCCATCAGCACCCAGCCGGACAGCTCCCCCATCAGCCCCAGGTGGACAGCTCCCCCATCAGCCCCAGCCCCAGGTGGACAGCTCCCCCATCAGCCCCAGCCCCAGGTGGACAGCTCCCCCATCAGCACCAGCCCCAGGTAGACAGCTCCCGTGCCAGCCGCGCCTCTGTGCGCCTCAGTGCGCAGCGCAGGAGCAGGAATTGCGTGCGGGGGTCTCCCTGTGCAGCACTCAGCGAAATTCCTCAGAAACACAGGGATAGCAGGAGACTCCACAGCGCCGGCAGGCAGAGGGAGAAAGGGAAAGCTGCAGCCCTCTATTGATTCAGAGATTTAATGCTGGGAGATCCCCGTTCTCCTGGCAGAATCCCCCTCTCTGCATTTTACGCATGCATCCAAAACCCAAGTTCATTACCTTACGTAGCAGCACACACAAGGCGAGACAGCAGCACCCCACCCCCTCCCCCATATGTCAATATTTAGAGTATATTTCATAATGTGCAAATACTGGGAAGAAAAAAATAAATACAGTGGGGAAAAAAGCCCCCCAAAAATGAAAACATTCTCCCCCTTCCACCCCCACAAACATCGTTTCTGCAGCAAAAACATTTCCATTACTTACCATGTCTGGGAATTCTGTATATACAGAGAGAGGAAAACAGACTGTGTGTGAGAGGGAGAAATACACAGAGACAGCAGAGAGAAGATGAAGATAGAAGGGGAAGAAATAAGAAACAAAAAAAAAAAAGAAGGAAAAAATCCAACAATTAATAATATGGTTTAAAAATAAGATAAAATAAAAGCTCCGCTGATGATAAGGGTTCTTGTCACCGCGCTGTCTTTTTATACTAGTGAACCCTCAAGTCTATTTCTGGCGTACAATCAAAACCCTGATGCTATTTTTAGCCAGAGGGAAAAAAAAAAAAATACACACACACAGACACACAAAGACACACACACACACATAGAGATATTTCATTGGAACGCTGCGCCCTGACCACACATCTCTGTTCCCTTATTGCAGCATTCTACACCCATTAGACATTTCTGAATTAAATAACGCTGCTGCACCCTGTTCCTGTCTCTCTGCTCCCCATGGCTCCCCTACTGCAGCCAACGCACTTACAAGGGTGATATATATATAGAGAGAGATATTGCAATGTATTTATTTACCAATATTAACCCCTTCCCCACCGCAGGATCCTCTCCTGGCTTGTTGCTGTGCAGCATATAACTGAGAGCATCTGTCCTGAAATCCCCTCTCTGCAGAATGTGTGTGTGTGTGTTTCTGTGTCTGGGTGAGTGTGTGTGTCTCTGTGTGAGTGTGACTCTGTGTGTGTCTATTTTATTCTTGTCTCCCACCCATTGCATTTATTTTCAGCTGACAGTGTCTATAAATGGATGCTTATTTCTGGTGGGTGAGTTGAGGTATTTTGGGAGGGGTGTCCCAGTAATCCACTACACCAGGGACGCAGGGTGTGTGTGTTGGGGGGTGGTGGGTGCTGGGGGTAGTAACCAGTGTATATTGCAGGCTGCCCGCGTCCAACCTGCTTCTCTCTCTGCTGCAGCTGCGTCAGTTCAGCTATTTACGTCACGTTCAGAGTCCCCTCTACAGAGGATCTGCTGCTGCCAGGGAGAGGATGGATCAGCACAGACAGCAGCTCAAAATGGCTCTGCAAGGCAGAGAGACCCTGCAAAAGGGAGAGGGGCCCTGCTCTTACACTGGGAGCAGGGAGGCTGTGCAATGCCAGAGCCCGGCTGTATCCTTTCCATTTGTCAGGGAAACAGCCTCGTCTCCCGGCGTGACGCAAATAACAGCATCTCTGGTGCTACCTCCTGCTTCATGTGCCCACGCACTTCACTCAGTCTCCCACGGAATCAGCACAGCTCAGATTCCCAGACTGTGAGCATGCCATCTCCCTACAAAAACACACACACAAATATATATATATATACTGTATGTACGTGTGTATAAATATATATATATATTATATATATATAATTTGTATGTATGATTGTATGTGTGTGTATAAATATATATGTGTGTGTTTGTTTGTATCTATATATATACATACACACACACACACACACACACACACACACACACACACACACACACACACACACTCCAAGATCACTATATACTGAGTGTGGCTAGTAACAGACGCCAGTGATGAGGTAGGTGGGCATGGTGCTGCTTGCTACCAGTGTAGTATCTTCCTCTGTCACTAGGGGATGTGGTTATGATACCAGCTGTATAAGGCATTCTAGGTGGGGTCCAGGTCCACAACATTTGCTGAAGGTTGGCAGCTATAAGGTTTATGCAAAACAATTTAGTACCACCCTACCACTTATTGCAGAACAGTCTACTGCAGCCCTACATCACTGTGCAGAACAGTCTAGTACTTTCCTTACTTCAGAGCGCAGAACAGTCTAGTACTTCTCTACATCACTGTGCAGAACAGTCTAGTACTTCCCTACCCTACATCAGTGTGCAGAACAGTCTAGTACTTCCCTACCCTACATCAGTGTGCAGAACAGTCTAGTACTTCCCTACATCAGTGTGCAGAACAGTCTAGTACTTCCCTACATCAGTGTGCAGAACAGTCTAGTACTTCTCTACATCACTGTGCAGAACAGTCTAGTACTTCCCTACATCAGTGTGCAGAACAGTCTAGTACTTCTCTACATCAGTGTGCAGAACAGTCTAGTACTTCTCTACATCAGTGTGCAGAACAGTCTAGTACTTCTCTACATCAGTGTGCAGAACAGTCTAGTACTTCCCTACATCAGTGTGCAAACAGTCTAGTACTTCTCTACATCAGTGTGCAAACAGTCTAGTACTTCTCTACATCAGTGTGCAGAACAGTCTAGTACTTCTCTACATCAGTGTGCAGAACAGTCTAGTACTTCTCTACATCACTGTGCAGAACAGTCTAGTACTTCTCTACATCACTGTGCAGAACAGTCTAGTACTTTCCTACATAGTGCAGAACAATCTAGTACTTCCCTACATCAGTGTGCAGAACAGTCTAGTACTTTCCTACATAGTGCAGAACAATCTAGTACTTCCCTACATCAGTGTGCAGAACAGTCTAGTACTTCCCTACCCTACATCAGTGTGCAGAACAGTCTAGTACTTCCCTACATCAGTGTGCAAACAGTCTAGTACTTCTCTACATCAGTGTGCAAACAGTCTAGTACTTCTCTACATCAGTGTGCAGAACAGTCTAGTACTTCTCTACATCAGTGTGCAGAACAGTCTAGTACTTCTCTACATCACTGTGCAGAACAGTCTAGTACTTCCCTACATCAGTGTGCAGAACAGTCTAGTACTTCTCTACATCAGTGTGCAGAACAGTCTAGTACTTCTCTACATCAGTGTGCAGAACAGTCTAGTACTTCTCTACATCAGTGTGCAGAACAGTCTAGTACTTCTCTACATCAGTGTGCAGAACAGTCTAGTACTTTCCTACATAGTGCAGAACAATCTAGTACTTCCCTACATCAGTGTGCAGAACAGTCTAGTACTTCCCTACATCAGTGTGCAGAACAGTCTAGTACTTCCCTACATCAGTGTGCAGAATAGTCTAGTACTTCCCTACATCAGTGTGCAGAACAGTCTAGTACTTCCCTACATCAGTGTGCAGAACAGTCTAGTACTTCTCTACATCAGTGTGCAGAATAGTCTAGTACTTCCCTACATCAGTGTGCAGAACAGTCTAGTACTTCCCTACATCAGTGTGCAGAACAGTCTAGTACTTCCCTACATCAGTGTGCAGAACAGTCTAGTACTTCCCTACATAGTGCAGAACAATCTAGTACTTCCCTACATCAGTGTGCAGAACAGTCTAGTACTTTCCTACATAGTGCAGAACAATCTAGTACTTCCCTACATCAGTGTGCAGAACAGTCTAGTACTTTCCTACATAGTGCAGAACAATCTAGTACTTCCCTACATCAGTGTGCAGAACAGTCTAGTACTTTCCTACCCTACATCAGTGTGCAGAACAGTCTAGTACTTCCCTACATCAATGTGCAGAACAGTCTAGTACTTCCCTACATCAGTCTGCAGACCAGTCTAGTACTTCCCTACATTATTCTGCAGAACAGTCTAATACTACTTATATCACTGTGTAATGCAGTCTGTTTTAAGTCATTTGGCAGAACAGTCTAGTACTACACTGCAGTACACCACAGTCTATAGCAGTCTGGAACTCTTGCGCCACTATGCAGAGCAGATTAGTATTACACAACAGAAGTGCAGAGAGCAGTTTAGTTCTGCCCTATCTCTCTGTGCATAGCAGCCTCACACTATCCAACTGTCTGGGGCTGAGTCATCTGTTTTCACAAATGTAAATAGCGTGTTTCAGCACAGAGCGAATGAGCGGAAGGGAATTTACACTTTTGCGCATCTTGGCCCAATTCTGAGCTGGATGACTCTTTGCCGGACCTCACTTTGCATGAAAAGGGAGTTTCTGGCCAGTAATGGGGCCGATACATTGCATCACATGGAGTCGTGTATTTAAATCTCCGTGCGTATGGAGAAGGGAAGTCTATGTCAGATGGGTCTCTTGCTCCTTGCATGGGCCTGGTGCCAGTCTGGTACCAATGATAACAGTTGCGTTTGTGGATGGAGAAACAGTGGGCGGAGCGGCGCAGCTCCACACATTAGCCCTACGGAAAGTGGCATTAGCATAAGGGAGTAAATTAGGCTTCCGCAGCATCACGCCACTGTGCAACCGACTGCGTATCAGACCATACAGTACATCTCTGTGCAGAACAGTCTTGTAAACATTTTTTCTGGACTTATTACATGGATTTCAGAGTTTCTTGTATACTACCATATGGTGTAATGTGTATGAGCCAGGCTGGGGTACAGCCAGGGCTGGAGTGCCGACTCAGGGCGCAAATCTGAAGGAGATGCAGGGAATCCATAATATAGGTTCATTTGGTTACAATTGAGGCCTTGGATGGCGTCACATTTCCTTATCCCCCTTCCGAGGTGACCGCAGGTAAAAGCTGCCAGGAATAAATCATAGATCAAGTCTAGGACAACTAGATCAAGTCTAAGCTTTCTGGTATGTAGATTCATGATGTACTGCACTGTTATACCATATGCTGTCCTACAGTAACTGGTACTATCATATACTCCTATGTAAAGGGGCTGGAACAGCTAACGGCAAGACACAATTCCACAAGTGTCAAAAGGACAGAAATCCTCCAACAGGTTTTATTAGATTTTGTCTGAGAAATGGTGGAAAAAAAAACATCTTTGCATTTTTGATTTCGCAACTATCAGTAAATCCAACACATCGTGTGCAGTTTCCGCCGTGCATGCTTGGCGTGCGGCCAACGAGCTAAATGATCAGCTTCCAGTTACACACAGTAAATATTGCCATGTCCACGATGCCATTATTTTGGAGCACATAATTATCAATACTGAATTGGTCAGCAAATATCCTAGGGGAACGCTTCCCAAAAACACTGACATGGTCTCAGGGTTGGGCCGAATGCACCATGGGAAAGTCGCAGCGATAGATGAAAATTTTTTTTTAAATAAATGAAGAAATTACAAATGTAAAATGATGATAATGTGATATTTATTTTAATAACAAAACCAAAGTAAATATAGTAACTTGCTTTGGTTTCTCACATTTTATTTTATTATTCCATTGTCTTGTATTCACCACTGGGACGTGAATCGTAGGAGCTTCTGCCATAATGGAAAAAATAATGTTCTGGATTAAAATGAGGTAAAACTCAATGGGATAGGCTAATAAGGAAAGCTGTACCACTGGTGACTGATGTTGAAGGACAGTCTGGACACATTGAGTCTAAGTGTCCGCAAATTGTACTGTGTATGTATGAAAGAAGAGCACCAATCCCAATCAACATCTATTTGGGACCTCTCCGATACAAATTGGGTCAGATGAGGAATTTGATGATACTAGGAAAATTCAATATGTAAAATGTTACTTATTCTTTGCTCATTTACAGGCGGACGTTGAGTTGGATGTAAGTTGGCCACAATTGCTCACAAATTGCGTCTACTTGCGCAACTCTGCACGTACATGTAATTTCCACCTACACGTGCAAATACCTCAACCCTGCATGAGACAGACCCTCTACAGCTTAGAAACAACTCTTCAGTTGCAAGTGGAGTTGCAACCGAAACGCGTAGGTGACTGCATCATAGTTGCGTACACTTGGTTTCGGAGCATGTGCAGTGCTCCGCAGGTCTTCAACTATGCACCAACCCCTTATGATACAATATTGTTGTCTATGTGACACCCTCTTTAGGTCTTTTCGCACTTGAGGTACTTTACATACAGGAAATAGGAACCAATCCGGCACTTTTCTTCCCTTTACAGTAAATTTTGACTAGTAGCTGGCATGACTGTAAAGCAGTGATACCTCTCCATAAATTGTGAAAGATAAAGAGAGACACTCATAGCGTTTACTGATGATTACAGCCTTCACCAATATATTGCACAGTACATACATGGAAGAGAAATGCAGAACATAATGTGTAACAGTTTTTCAAGTGTGAAATTTCAGTGAACTTAAATGGTGTTTAACTCACCTTTAGGTTGGTATAAATGCACCTTAGAAATGTATTTATTACCCATGATATCCGTCATTGTGGTACTGCTGAGATGATGTCCCAGAGATAATAAAGGGATGTTTTCACTCTAAATAAGCAGTATATCATATGGATCCCTATATTTACAGGGTAGTACAAAAAATGCTAGCTAACTTATTTGGTGTAATAAATCCAACAATTAAGTTAGGTAACACCCACATCGGATCACCTGTATGAACATGGGACTTCTAAATAACCCTGAAATCATGCTGCCAGAATTCAGCCAATGGCAAGCCCAGAAAATGTGTCTGACAAGCCTGATCGTAAAACATCGGAGTTATGCGTTATCATCGAATTAACTTAGATCTCTGAATCAGGCCCTATGTAAGATACGTTTACCTAAACTGGTCCTACAACTGATACGCGTTTCGCAGAATTCACATCCGCTTCCTCAGGTCATCAGCATCATACACTGTGACGGTCTCTCGTAATTTACCAAGAGCTCTCACAATTGCTTCACAATCATGCAAACTGCTACTCAAAATATACTATAAAGAGAAGGAAAGGTTCTCATCTCCTGCACAGACACTGGAATTGTTTGCAGGACAAGTCGCACACTCTGGAGGTAAGTTGGATGTCTGGCTACCACATTCCAGCCAGGAAACAAACTCAAAACGCAAAAAAAAAGTTATTTTATGACACAAACTTGCGGTGGTCCTCGGTCACTTCACTGTAATACCCCTTTCACACCAAACTTATAACCTGGGTTATTGCCGGGGTAACCTGGGTCCAGGTTTGGTGGGAAAGGGTCTACTTGGGTTGTGTTACTCAGAATCTGATCCTGGTAGATATGCGGGTAGAACCCAGCACTGATCCGAGTAGCCTGTGCGGAGTCATCCGATCTGGGTCACACTAAAAGCATACGGAGAGCCGGATCACCGGCGATTGGAGATGTATTTCCAAGCATTGGCAGAGGGAAGACATGGCAACACCTGGGTCCAGCCTACGATGGGAGCAGGGTTCCAAGCCACTATGACACAGCTTGAAATCGTGTTCAATAACCCAGATTGGACCAGGTGTGTTTTGGTGTGAAAGGGGTATTATGGAGGTTACATGGGCGCTCTCCAAGGTGCTGAAAACATAACTCAGTCTCTCACAGTTCTGCACTCTGGAACATTTATTATATGGTTACCACATGGAATGGCGAGGAAAGGGAGATATAACACATACAGTGGCTGCCAGACCTTTGCTTTCATTTTCTGGACTGTACTAGAAAAATGAGAGGTAGACACTGGGATGGGACCCTACCAATGGATTTGGCACAGCTGTGATGCCAGTCTGAAAGGGAGGGGGAGCTTTGTTAAAAGGGGTCTTTGAGATACAGGTTCTCCAGGTATTTTAATAATACAGACCACTTAGTACTCCGCTGACACACACAGACCTATGGCACTCTCAGCTCATGGAGTATCAATACTGTAAATTACCTTATTTTCTTCATCAGCATGGCACAAGGTGAAGAGTAGTGGAGAGTTAGCAAGAATGACTGCTACCCTCAAAGCTGCTCAATCTCCAAATCTGATCTTTTAAGCAACTACATGGTGTTACCAGCAGTCCTCAAGGGTGAAGTTATAATTGTCAACTGCATGGAGGTTGCACTGAACAGCAGTTGTCAAGGGTGAAGTTAAAATTGTAACACTTTTGTGAACAAAGGGGCAGAGCCCAGAGATAGCTGGTAACACAATAATCTCAGTAACTATAGGATTGTGAGTGTTGCTTTTGTAAATGAGTAAGATAGGACTTGTGACTTACTACCCTGAATAGATAAAGAACACCTATAGTAGCTGCTTTGCAGTAAATACCCAGCATTACTCTAGTCCATGTAATTTAATGGTATCTTCGGTCCAACTGGGGATGGGTTAAATTGCCTCTGCTTAGCAAAGAGCGCCACCTACTGACACTTTGCAGACCCACACTGAGCAAATATGGATCTCACAGTGAATTGTTCTTACCTGGATGAGGGTATCAAGAGACTAACAACCTATGGAAAGAGAAGAAAAAGCAGAACAATGATTGACAGCTCCTCTTGCCAAGCGGTTCCTGGGCAACTGAGAATATAAAGGATCCTGTAACCTACACATTTGTCTTTTTGTTTTATCTGAATGCACTATGATTGCACTAAGGGGGTGATTCAGACCTGATTGCTGGACTGCTAACTTTGCTGTCCTGCGTTCAGATAGTCTCCGCCCAAGGGGGAGTGTAAATTCGCTGTGCAAATGTGCGATCGCATGTGTATGCCGAGCTGCAAAAAAGCCCAGGATTTACTCCTACAGTGCGATGAGAACGGGCTGGCCGGGGCCGGAGCTGATGTCAGACACCCTCCCTGAAAACGCTTGGGAACGCCTGCGTTTTTCCAGACAGTCCGAGTAAACGGTCAGTTACCACCCACAAATGTCCTCCTCCTGTCAATCACCTTTGCGAACGCCCGTGCGAATGAAATTTTCGCACCATCCCGTCGCTGACCGGTGATGCCCATTGTTGTTGGCCGACGTGCCTGCGCATCACAGTGCATACCCAGTCTATTGCCGATTGCCCGCTGTGCGAAAACGCACAGCAGTGATCAGCTCTGAATCGCCCCCTAAGTCTCCAGTCTTTGCAGTAAAGATCTGGTAACACAGCTGTGGCTAGTAGTCCAACAATGGTGGTAGCCTCAGTAGAGTAACCATGGCTTTTCTCCTACTGCTTTCTTTTCCTAGATATATAAATGCTATATATTATACCTTACAACTGTCCCGATCTTCACGCATCTCCCACAAAGCCACTCACTCTTTCACAGGGGCCACTCCCCTTTTCAACCTTCGTTGCACGCAAGTCACAAATCACAATTGCTAGATGTCATGAGGTGCGTATGTACCCATTAGCCATAACATTAAAACTACCTACCCAATATTGTGTAAACCCCCCTTGTGCCGCTGAGACAAGACCTCTGAAGGTGTCCTGTGGTATATAGCACCAAGACGTTACCAGCAAATGTTTTAAGCCCTGTAAGTTGTTAGGTGGGGCCTCCATGGCCTAGACTTGGTTTTCCCAGGACATCACACAGATGCATGATCGGATCGAGATCTGGGGAATTTGAAGACCAAGTCATCACCTTCCTCATATTCCTCACCCATTCCTGAGCAATTATGCAGTGCAGCAGGGCGCATTATCCCGCTGTAGGAGAGTACTCCCATCAGGGAATATCGTTGCCATGAAGGTACTTGGTCTGCAACAATGTTTAGGTAGGTGGTATGTCTCAAAGTAACATCAACATGAATGCCAGGACCCAAGGTTTCCCCGCAGAACATTGCCCAGATCCTCACACTGCCTCCACCATCCTGCCTTCTTCCCATGGTGCATACAGGTGCCATCTCTTCTCCAGGTAATGCCGCGTACGCACCAGTACGTGTAGCTCTGCTGTGCGATCTGACCAGACGGGCTTCCTGGGACCACGTTTGTTAGGTACTAACCACTGCATACCGGGAACACCCCAAAAGACGTACATTTTGGAGGTGCTCTGACCCAGTAACAAAGGGAAGGGGGCCCTAGTTTGTACACATTAAGTAATGAGGTACCACTCTGCTTGAGACTTAATACAGTGTACAGAGGGAAGAAGGTGCAGGTGCACTATCTCACACTAGCTCAACCTGTAATAACCAGAGGCATTTAGCATAATCCTGGCCAGAGCTATAAGCTTACCCACCACGCCAAGGTATCCTCTCATTGGGTAAGTCCCTAACAGGGGTTCAGGTCCGGGGGGCAGGTTTTGCACTCTGACCTGCATATGTGGAGTTAGCACACAGAGGTAAGACTCCTACATTTGTTTACTATGGCAGTCAATATTGGGGGGATTCTCTGGGGCGCTGGGTCCCTGGACCTGCCGTGGCAGGGCGTCCCCGGGGCTTTGCAATCTAACATTTCAATACACTATTTGGGTCATGTGTATTACGCCCCCATTTTCAATGGCCACGCCCCATGTGGCATGTGGCCACACCCATTTATTTGGCGCACGCACACAGCACAACTAACAATTTTTTTCTACTTGCACCACTGTGTATATATATGTGTGTGTGTGTGTATATATATATATATATAGATATATATATCTATATATATATATATATATAAAAAATATGGGAGCATGCAAAGAATCTCTAATTTGGAGTTCGGGGGGTGGACTTGGACAGGATGAGAGGGGGCCCATAGCATTTTGTTGCACCTGGGCCCACCGCTCGTTAGTTCCGCCGCTGGCACTTATAGTTTGTTTTATATATATGTAACACTTTCACATCATTTTCTTTCACTCCTCACATCACTCACACATGCAGCAGCTGCTCCTACCTATTTAACCCTTTATTGGTATCACTCTTGCGATGCCCTGGGGTTGTCTGGCTGGGTGGCTCTGTGGTGTCCTGCCCCCCGGACCTGAACCCCTGTAGTTAGTGTTAGGGACTTACCCAATGAGAGGATCCCTTGATGCGGTGGGTAAGCTCATAGCTCTGGCCAGGATTATGCTAAATGCCTCTGGTTATTACAAGTTGAGCTAGAGTGAGATAGTGCACCTGCACCTTCTTCCCCCTGTGCTCGGACCCAGTAGTCTAGCCATTACAATTTGGCCTTTGTCGCTCAGATCCGAGCACACGTCATTTTTCTTTCTTCCAGCACATGAACTTCAAGAGCGTACTGTTCTCTTGCTGCCTAATATTTCCCACCTGTTGTTGGTGCCATTGAAATGAGAGAATCCCGGTTATTCACTTCACCTGCCGGTGATTTTAATGTTATGGCTGCTGGGCGTATTTTATAATAAACCCCCTAACACCGGACACATTTATGTATTTTGTAGTATTTCCATCAATACGGGCCTCAGCCGATTCATACAGAGATGCCCACCAGCTGCGGCGCTAATCTGCCGCTCTGCGTAAAAAGCTGCGCCATCGGAAGCACATTGACCAATGCCCAAGTCCTATGGAGACGCAGACTGTCCGTTGGTATATGGCCGCCGGTGCCAGTGCAACTGCGCCAAAAGCCATAGGGGCTAATTCAGAGTTGATCATAGCCGTGCAAAATTTTGCACGGCTACGGTCAGTTACTCAGACATGCGGGGGGACACCCAGCACAGGGCTAGTCCGCCCCGTATGTCAGGCTCTGCCCCGCCGCACAAGTATAAAAGCATCGCACAGCGGCGATGCTTTTGTGCTTGGAGAGTAGCTCCCTACCAGCACAGTGAGCTACTCATCGCTGTCCGGGTTGCAGCGGCTGTGTGTGATGTCACGCAGCTGCCGCGGACCGCCTTCCCGCACGGTCCGGGCACTCCTGCGTTGCCCGGACCATGCCCCTAAAACAACGGCCAAACGCCGCCGGACTGCCCAGCGACCGCCTCTGCCTGTCAATCTGGCAGAAGCGATCGCAGGGCTGAGATGACCAACGGCTGTCTGGCATGCGCCGGTGAAAACGCACAGCACCGATCAGGTCTGAATTAGGCCCATAGTCACTGGCCACAATGCAAGTGCGTAGTCACTGGTCCTGAGCAATGCAAGTGCGTAGAATGGAGAGTTCCGCAATGGCCATCACCAGAACTGTAGACCACGTACGGCACGGGTCACTCTGGGCACTATTTCCAGGGTCATAATGTATGGTACTGCAGTACAGAACGCGATTATGTGATTTCCCAGAATTCTATTGGGCCCTATCAATAAACGAATAAATAAAACCCTCTTATTTTCTGACAAGACTCCCGCCATGCAGCCGGCAGTATCACCCTGATCTACGCTCACCCGCCTAACAGCGATCCTCCACATAATGCGCAATGAGATTTGGGTCGCTCACTCAGGTAAAATCCTCACGTGCATTGGCAGCTGTGATCCTGTACGTAGCAGCTGTGCCCATACAATGCTAACGTCGCTGTCCCCTGGATTTATATTGAGATACCCACTGGCAACTTTGCAAATCCTAATGGCTGCGTACGATGATGCAGCACGGTGGTCGCGTGGCTGCATGAAGCGAGACGCAGGAGGCATTGCAGCTGAGTATGGGAACACGGTCACAGCCGCAGAAACTCCCACCAAATGGTTCCGACACGCCTGTGTCGTTGCGGCCACTCCTTGTTACTGTACCTCCCCCAAACGGTCCCTGAGTGTCAATCATTTTGTGAATAAATCCTCTCTGCAACCGCCATAACCGGACTATGCACAGACAGTCGATAATCGCTGAGCTACGAAAAACTGGGGTTGTGTGTGTACACTATGTGTGTGTGTTTTTGTTAATGTCTTAATTCTTTTATACTAAGTGTCCAATTATAATGAGACTTTCACCATTGCTTTCACTATTTTCCAAAACGCCATTGCCGTTTGAGAAATCAGGCCCCAGGACACTACGAGGACTCGCGAGAAACGGTTTTAAGTTGGTGCGATCCCCAATGAATAATTACATCTGATATGCTGCTTAACTAATTAAAATACCCGTCAATGAGAGCCCAGAGGAGCCCAGATATCTAATTATCAGCACTCACACTCCTGCATGACCTGCAGTTATATATTTATTGTCCTGCAGCAGACTGCACACTAGATAAATGCACATTTACACCCTGTGACTATAACATGATACATAGGGGGTCATTCCGAGTTGATCGCTCGCTAGCTGTTTTTAGCAGCCGTGCAAACGCTAGGCCGCCGCCCACTGGGAGTGTATTTTAGCTTAGCAGAAGCGTGAACGAAAGGATCGCAGAGCGGGTACAACTTTTTTTTTGTGCAGTTTCAGTATAGCTCAAAACCTACTCAGCGCTTGCGATGACTTCAGACTGTTCAGTTCCTGTTTTGACGTCACAAACATGCCCTGCGTTCGCCCAGCCACGCTTGCGTTTTTCCTGGCACGCCTGCATTTTTTACGAACACTCCCTGAAAACGGTCAGTTGACACCCAGAAACGCCCACTTCATGTCAATCACTCTGCGGCCACCAGTGCGACTGAAATGCATCGCTAGACCCTGTGCAAAACGACATCGTTCGTTGTGCCCGTACGACGCGCGTGCGCATTGCGCCGCACACGCATGCGCAGAACTGCTGTTTTTTAGCCTGATCGTTGCGCTGCGAACAAATGTAGCTAGCGAGCAACTCGGAATGACCCCCATAATCCAGCATATAAAGTTTTGCAGGATGGGCCTTTACCTTGGGTATCTCAGCCTTACAGTTCTTCTTGTTAGAGATAGCGCCACCTGGTGCTCACATGCTGTAAGTGCAACTTGGGGAAAAAAAACTGCAGACATTTTTTTTTCTGTCTAGTTCCTACCCCTTAAAGCGATAATGCACAGGACACCTGTTGATAAATCACGCCTCCAGTTGTATTAGGTTTCGGAACAGATAACACTCAATGCACTTCATTAATGAGCTATTTCATTCAGTGTAATGAATGGAAATGATCATCTGCAGGACCCTGCACTCATGGTGCAGATCATTGCAGAGAATGAGACGGATCCCCAACAGAACCAAGACCTGTGAGGTTCCTGCACCCCACAGACCCCTCACTTCTATTGTGGGGGTTCCCTCATTCGCAGTCATCAGACAGTCAGGGGTCATGTCTGACTTTCCATTGATGCAGGAGTGATCTGCCCCGGGGGGCATGTGAGGTGATGCAGGGCAGGGAGCCCCTGGGGTGCACATGGGGGGGGGATGCGGGGTGGGGGGGGGGCAGGAGCCGAGGGGCACTTTGTGCAGTGAGAACTCGCCATAAGTTTGCAGGGCAGCAGACAACACAACACAACACACATCTCCTACCTTGCTGCACTTTCCCTCCCGGTCCGTCCTTGTCGCGGAGCCCTGAGATTGCTGGTGGCAGGGTGGGCTGCAGGAGAGAGGGGCTATAAAGGAGAGGCGGGGCATCGGGTGCACAGGAGGGGTGGAGTGCTGGGAGCACACTCACTCACAGGGCTGGAGGACAGGGAGCACACTCACTCATAGGGCTGGAGGGCAGGGAGTACACTCACTCACAGGGCTGGAGGGCAAGGTGTGCACTCACAGGGGTGGAGGACAGGGAGCACACTCACTCATAGGGCTGGAGGGCAGGGAGTACACTCACTCACAGGGCTGGAGGGCAAGGAGTGCACTCACAGGGATGGAGGACAGGGGAGCACTCTCACTCACAGGGCTGGAGGGCAGGGAGTACACTCACAGGGATGGAGGACAAGGGAGCACACTCACTCACTCACTCACTCACTCACTCACAGGGCTGGAGGGCAGGAATGGAGTACACTCACACTCACAGGGCTGGGGGCAGGAAGTACACTCACAAGGATGTAGGACAGGGAGCACACTCACTCACTCACTCACTCACTCACATGGCTCACTCACAGGGCTGCAGGGCAGGAAGTACACTCACTCACAGGGCTGGAGGGCAGGAACGGAGTACACTCACACTCACAGGGCTGGGGGGCAGGTAGTACACTCACAAGGATGAAGGACAGGGATTACACTCACTAACTCACAGGGCTGCAGGGCAGGAAGTACACTCACTCACAGGGCTGGAGGGCAGGAACGGAGTGCACTCACACTCACAGGGCTGGGGGGCAGGGGTAAGTACACTCACAGAGATGGAGCACACTCACAGGGCTCACTCACAGGGCTGCAGGGCAGGAAGTACACTCACTCACAGGGCTGGAGGACAGGGGAGCACATTCACTCACAGGGCTTTAGGGCAGGGAGTACACTCACAGGGATGGAAGACAAGGAGCACACTCACAGGGCTGGAGGACAGTGAGCACACTCACAGGGATGGAAGACAGGGAGCACACTCACTCACAGGGCTGGAGGGCAGGGAGTACACTCACAGGGATGGAAGGCAGGGAGCACACTCAGGGCTGGAGGGCAGAGAGTACACTCACTCACAGGGCTGGAGGGCAGGGAGTACACTCACAGGGATGGAAGACGGATCACACTCACTCATAGGGCTGGAGGGCAGGGAGTACACTCACAGGGATGGAAGACAGGGAGCACACTCACTCACTCACTCACAGGGATGGGGGCAGGGAGTACACTCACAGGGATGGAGTGAAGTAAGACTACTCAAAGAGATGGGGGGCAGGGAGTACACTCACAGGGATGTGGGGCAGGGAGTACACTCACAGGCATGGAAGACGGAGTACACTCACAGGGTTGGGGGGGCTGGGAGCACACTCAAAGGAATAGAGGGTTGGGAGCACACTCACAGGGATGGGGGGCAGGGAGCACACTCACAGGGACAGAGGGTTGGGACACACTCACAGGGATGGAAGACAGGGAACACACTCACAGAGATGGAGTGGAGGGATCACATTAACAGGGATGGAGGGCTGAGATCACACTCAGGTATGGAGTGGAGTTAGAACACTCACAGGGATAGAGGGTTGGTAGCACACAGGGATGGAGGGGAGTAAGCACACTCACAGGGTTGGAGGGATAAGAGCACACTCACAGGGATAGATGGTTGGGAGCACACTCACAGGGATGGGGCAGGGAACACACAGGGAGTAAGCACACTCACAGAGATGGAGAGCTGGGAACACACAA
This sequence comes from Pseudophryne corroboree, assembly GCF_028390025.1. Taxonomy (NCBI): domain Eukaryota; kingdom Metazoa; phylum Chordata; class Amphibia; order Anura; family Myobatrachidae; genus Pseudophryne; species Pseudophryne corroboree. Next base: position 16,843,664 of record NC_086454.1, on the reverse strand, counting down.
AGGGATAGAGATTTGGGAGCACACTCACAGGGATATAGTGGAGTGAGAATACTCACAAGAATGGAGTAGAGTTAGAACACTCACAGGGATGGGGGGAGGGAACACACTCATGGGGATGGAGTGGAGTAAGCACACTCACAGGAATGAAGGGCAGGGAACACACTCACAGGAATGGGGGGCAGGGAACATACTCAGGAATTGGGGTGGGGCAGGAAACACACAGGGATGCAGTGGAGTAAGCACACTCACAGGAATGAAGGGCTGGGAGCACACTCACAGGAATGGGGGGCAGGGAACACACACAGGAATGGGGGGCTGGGAGCACACTCACAGGAATGGGGGGCTGGGAACACACTCACAGGAATGGGGGGCTGGGAGCACACTCACAGGAATGGGGGGCTGGGAGCACACTCACAGGAATGGGGGGCTGGGAGCACACTCACAGGAATGGAGGGCTGGGAGCACACTCACAGGAATGGGGGGCTGGGAGCACACTCACAGGAATGGAGGGCTGGGAGCACACAGGGATGCAGTGGTGTGAGCACACTCACAGGGATGCAGTGGAGTGAGCACACTCACAAGAATAGAGTGCTGGGAGCACACTCACAGGAATGGGGGGCAGGGAACACACTCACAGGAATGGGGGGCTGGGAGCACACTCACAGGAATGGGGGGCTGGGAACACACTCACAGGAATGGGGGGCTGGGAGCACACTCACAGGAATGGGGGGCTGGGAGCACACTCACAAGAATAGAGTGCTGGGAGCACACTCACAGGAATGGGGGGCAGGGAACACACTCACAGGAATGGGGGGCTGGGAGCACACTCACAAGAATAGAGTGCTGGGAGCACACTCACGGGAATGGGGGGCAGGGAACACACTCACAGGAATGGGGGGCAGGGAACACACTCACAGGAATGGGGGGCTGGGAGCACACTCACAGGAATGGGGGGCTGGGAGCACACTCACAAGAATATAGTGCTGGGAGCACACTCACAGGAATGGGGGGGCAGGGAGCACACTCACAGGAATGGGGGGCAGGGAGCACACTCACAAGAATAGAGTGCTGGGAGCACACTCACAGGAATGGGGGGCAGGGAACACACTCACAGGAATGGGGGGCTGGGAGCACACTCACAAGAATAGAGTGCTGGGAGCACACTCACAGGAATGGGGGGCAGGGAACACACTCACAGGAATGGGGGGCAGGGAACACACTCACAGGAATGGGGGGCTGGGAGCACACTCACAGGAATGGGGGGCTGGGAGCACACTCACAAGAATAGAGTGCTGGGAGCACACTCACAGGAATGGGGGGGCAGGGAGCACACTCACAGGAATGGGGGGCAGGGAGCACACTCACAGGAATGGGGGGCTGGGAGCACACTCACAGGAATGGGGGGCTGGGAGCACACAGGGATGCAGTGGAGTGAGTACACTCACAGGGATGCAGTGGAGTGAGCACACTCACGGGGATGCAGTGGAGTGAGCACACTCACAGGGTTGAACATGAAGGCGGTAATGTAAAGGGCTGGAGACTGGGAGTGTCTGTGATAGGAATGGGAAGAGGGATTTTTTGCAGTTGAGTGATTAGCGATGGTCTGCGCACTGCGCATATGCTGCGATGGCCTTGTGACAGCTTTCACAGAGAGGATTTAATTACAATGTGATGGACAGCCAGGGATGTTTGTGGGAGGCAACTGGGAAATGGCGGCAGAAACACAGGCGTTTAGCAACCGTTTCTCTGCCATGTCACAGCGTACAACTGCGATCCCACACGCAGTTACAGTGGCTCTAGCATCTTAAAGCCCCCGTCCACTAGTGGGACGTATCCGAACTGAAAACCGGATCCAGCTAAAATGTCCTCAGTGTATAAAGACGCACAGCGATCCGATAATCGCCCTCAGATCAGAGCGTTCAGATGGGACCCTGCATCGGCAAGTGCATTCACACGTGCCAACGCAGGGGAGCGACGGAGGATGCTGTGCTCGATTCAGCAGCATTACATTGTTAGAGATGTCTTCTGGTTGACCCTGCAGCAGGGCCTGTCAGAAGACATCATTAACGACCGCGGGAGTGCGCAAATCAGGCATACACGTGAATTGCCCAGTTTGTCGTTCTAATTTGCCTGGAAATGACCAATTCCGGCCGATATCGGTGTAGTGTGTACCCGGCCTTAGGGGGTCATTCAGACCTGAGCGGTAGGGTGCATTGTTTACATCCCTGCGATCAGGTAGTTGCCGCCTACAGGGGGAGGGGGTAGTCACTGTGCAGGGGAGCGATTGCTTGTGCAGAGAGCTGCACAGCTCAGGACTTGCTCTTCCACTGCGATGATCCGGCCCGGAGCTGACGTCAGGAACCCTCCAATCAAACAGCTGGACACGCCTGCGTTTTCACGGACACTCCCAGGAAACGGTCAGTTGATACCCACTAACAGCCTCCTCCTGTCAATCTTCTTGCGATCGCCGGTGTGATCGCTTTCGTCGTCCATCCCGTCGCTCCCCGTCGCTGGCGGGGCCTCGCGCCTGCGCATTGTGGCACATGTGCAGGTCAGACCCGATCAGTGCTGTGCGAAAACGCACAGCAGCGATCAGGTCTGAATGACCCCCTTAGTGCAGCATTACAGTGCGTACGGTGTGTATGGTCAGCGCAATCTTCCAATAGTTGTGGATGGAAATCTCTATTCCTTCCGGTCATTCAGACAGATAGTGAGGATTGGAAGGAAAAATTGTATAGTGTGTACTCACAACCTGATCGCAGCAGCACATTTATTCTCTAATGGACAACACCATGTGCACTGCAGGGGGGGCAGATATAACATGTGCAGAGAGAGTTAGATGTGGGTGGGTTATATTGTTTCTGTGCAGGGTAAATACTGGCTGCTTTATTTTTAGACTGCAATTTAGATTTCAGATTGATGGGGATCCATGGAATTTAAATGAGGACTTCTGGGTGGTCATTAAGAGGGTGATAACATGGACACTGATAGCCATAGTCACATTCTGCGCCTGCCGTAGGCGATGGAGCTCCTCTCTGTTTCTATGTCTCTTTTTTTGTCTAGCCAATGCCTTAGCATGTCTCTTTCTCTGTGCCTGTGTCTCTTGGCAATTTCTTGTCTTTCTTCTGTTTCTGTTTGTCTCTTGTCACTCTCACCTTGTCCTTGTCTCTGGTTGTCTGTAGACACTCTCTCACCTTGTCTTTGTCTCTGGTTGTCTGTAGGCACTCTCTCACCTTGTCCTTGTCTCTGGTTGTCTGTAGACACTCTCTCACCTTGTCTTTGTCTCTGGTTGTCTGTAGACACTCTCTCACCTTGTCCTTGTCTCTGGTTGTCTGTAGACACTCTCTCACCTTGTCTTTGTCTCTGGTTGTCTGTAGACACTCTTTCACCTTGTCCTTGTCTCTGGTTGTCTGTAGACACTCTCTCACCTTGTCTTTGTCTCTGGTTGTCTGTAGGCACTCTCTCACCTTGTCCTTGTCTCTGGTTGTCTGTAGGCACTCTCTCACCTTGTCCTTGTCCTGGTCTCTGGTTGTCTGTAGACACTCTCTCACCTTGTCCTTGTCTCTGGTTGTCTGTAGGCACTCTCTCACCTTGTCCTTGTCTCTGGTTGTCTGTAGACTCTCTCTCACCTTGTCCTTGTCTCTGGTTGACTATAGGCACTCTCTCGCCTTGTCCTTGTCTCTGGTTGTCTGTAGACACTCTCTCACCTTGTCCTTGTCTCTGGTTGTCTGTAGACACTCTCTCACCTTGTCTTTGTCTCTGGTTGTCTGTAGACACTCTTTCACCTTGTCCTTGTCTCTGGTTGTCTGTAGACACTCTCTCACCTTGTCTTTGTCTCTGGTTGTCTGTAGGCACTCTCTCACCTTGTCCTTGTCTCTGGTTGTCTGTAGGCACTCTCTCACCTTGTCCTTGTCTCTGGTTGTCTGTAGACACTCTCTCACCTTGTCCTTGTCTCTGGTTGTCTGTAGGCACTCTCTCACCTTGTCTTTGTCTCTGGTTGTCTGTAGGCACTCTCTCACCTTGTCCTTGTCTCTGGTTGTCTGTAGGCACTCTCTCACCTTGTCCTTGTCTCTGTTTGTCTGTAGACACTCTCTCACCTTGTCCTTGTCTCTGGTTGTCTGTAGGCACTCTCTCACCTTGTCCTCGTCTCTGGTTGTCTGTAGACACTCTCTCACCTTGTCCTGGTCTCTGGTTGTCTGTAGACACTCTCTCACCTTGTCCATGTCTCTGGTTGTCTGTAGGCACTCTCTCACCTTGTCCTTGTCTCTGGTTGTCTGTAGACTCTCTCTCACCTTGTCCTTGTCTCTGGTTGTCTATAGGCACTCTCTCGCCTTGTCCTTGTCTCTGGTTGTCTGTAGACACTTTCTCACCTTGTCCTTGTCTCTGGTTGTCTGTAGACACTTTCTCACCTTGTCCTTGTCTCTGGTTGTCTGTAGACACTCTCTCACCTTGTCCTTGTCTCTGGTTGTCTGTAGGCACTCTCTAACCTTGTCCTTGTTTCTGGTTGTCTGTAGACACTCTCTCACCTTGTCCTGGTCTCTGGTCGTCTGTAGACACTCTCTCACCTTGTCCTTGTCTCTGTTCATCTGTAGACACTCTCTCGCCTTGTCATTGTCTCTGGTTGTCTGTAGACACTCTCTCACCTTCTCCTTGTCTCTGGTTGTCTGTAGACACTCTCTCATCTTGTCCTGGTCTCTGGTCGTCTGTAGGCACTCTCTCACCTTGTACTTGTCTCTGGTCATCTGTAGACACTCTCTCACCTTGTGCATGTCTCTGTCATCTGTAGACACTCTCTCACCTTGTGCATGTCTCTGGTCATCTGCAGACACTCTCTCCCCTTGTCCTTGTCTCTGGTTGTCTGTAAACACTCTCTCACCTTGTCCTTGTCTCTGGTTGTCTGTAGGCACTCTCTCACCTTGTCCTTTTCTCTGGTTGTCTGCAGGCACTCTCTCACCTTGTCCATGTCTCTGGTCGTCTGCAGACACTCTCTCACCTTGTCCTTGTCTCTGGTTGTCTGTAGACACTCTCTCACCTTGTCCTTGTCTCTGGTTGTCTGTAGACACTCTCTCACCTTGTCCTTGTCTCTGGTTGTCTGTAGGCACTCTCTCACCTTGTCCTTTTCTCTGGTTGTCTGCAGGCACTCTCTCACCTTGTCCATGTCTCTGGTCGTCTGCAGACACTCTCTCACCTTGTCCTTGTCTCTGGTTGTCTGTAGACACTCTCTCACCTTGTCCTTGTCTCTGGTTGTCTGTAAACACTCTCTCACCTTGTCCTTGTCTCTGGTTGTCTGTAGACACTCTCTCACCTTGTCCTTGTCTCTGGTTGTCTGTAGGCACTCTCTCACCTTGTCCTTTTCTCTGGTTGTCTGCAGGCACTCTCTCACCTTGTCCATGTCTCTGGTCGTCTGCAGACACTCTCTCACCTTGTCCTTGTCTCTGGTTGTCTGTAGACACTCTCTCACCTTGTCCTTGTCTCTGGTTGTCTGTAGACACTCTCTCACCTTGTCCTTGTCTCTGGTTGTCTGTAGGCACTCTCTCACCTTGTCCTTGTCTCTGGTTGTCTGTAGACACTCTCTCACCTTGTCCATATCTCTGGTCGTCTGTAGGCACTCTCTCACCTTGTCCTTGTCTCTGGTTATCTGTGGACACTCTTTCGCCTTGTCCTTGTCTCTGGTTGTCTGTAGGCACTCTCTCGCCTTGTCCTTGTCTCTGGTCGTCTGTAGACACTCTTTCACCTTGTCCATGTCTCTGGTCGTCTGTAGACACTCTCTCACCTTGTCCCTGTCTCTGGTTGTCTGTAGACACTCTCTCGCCTTGTCCTTGTCTCTGGTTGTCTGTAGGCACTCTCTCATCTTGTCCTTGTCTCTGGTTGTCTGTAGACAATCACCTTGTCCTTGTCTCTGGTTGTCTGTAGACACTCTCTCACATTGTCCTTGTCTATGGTTGTCTGTAGGCACTCTCTCACCTTGTCCATGTCTCTGGTCGTCTGCAGACACTCTCTCACCTTGTCCTTGTCTCTGGTTGTCTATAGACACTCTCTCACCTTGTCCTTGTCTCTGGATGTCTGTAGACACTCTCTCACCTTGTCCATGTCTCTGGTTGTCTGTAGACACTCTCTCACCTTGTCCTGGTCTCTGGTCGTCTGTAGACACTCTCTCACCTTGTACATGTCTCTGGTTGTCTGTAGACACTCTCTCACCTTCTCCTTGTCTCTGGTTGTCTGTAGACACTCTCTCATCTTGTCCTGGTCTCTGGTCGTCTGTAGGCACTCTCTCACCTTGTCCTTGTCTCTGGTCGTCTGTAGGCACTCTCTCACCTTGTACTTGTCTCTGGTCATCTGTAGACACTCTCTCACCTTGTGCATGTCTCTGTCATCTGTAGACACTCTCTCACCTTGTGCATGTCTCTGGTCATCTGCAGACACTCTCTCCCCTTGTCCTTGTCTCTGGTTGTCTGTAGACACTCTCTCACCTTGTCCTGGTCTCTGGTCGTCTGTAGACACTCTCTCACCTTGTACATGTCTCTGGTTGTCTGTAGACACTCTCTCACCTTCTCCTTGTCTCTGGTTGTCTGTAGACACTCTCTCATCTTGTCCTGGTCTCTGGTCGTCTGTAGGCACTCTCTCACCTTGTACTTGTCTCTGGTCATCTGTAGACACTCTCTCACCTTGTGCATGTCTCTGTCATCTGTAGACACTCTCTCACCTTGTGCATGTCTCTGGTCATCTGCAGACACTCTCTCCCCTTGTCCTTGTCTCTGGTTGTCTGTAGACACTCTCTCACCTTGTCCTGGTCTCTGGTCGTCTGTAGACACTCTCTCACCTTGTACATGTCTCTGGTTGTCTGTAGACACTCTCTCACCTTCTCCTTGTCTCTGGTTGTCTGTAGACACTCTCTCATCTTGTCCTGGTCTCTGGTCGTCTGTAGGCACTCTCTCACCTTGTACTTGTCTCTGGTCATCTGTAGACACTCTCTCACCTTGTGCATGTCTCTGTCATCTGTAGACACTCTCTCACCTTGTGCATGTCTCTGGTCATCTGCAGACACTCTCTCCCCTTGTCCTTGTCTCTGGTTGTCTGTAAACACTCTCTCACCTTGTCCTTGTCTCTGGTTGTCTGTAGGCACTCTCTCACCTTGTCCTTTTCTCTGGTTGTCTGCAGGCACTCTCTCACCTTGTCCATGTCTCTGGTCGTCTGCAGACACTCTCTCACCTTGTCCTTGTCTCTGGTTGTCTGTAGACACTCTCTCACCTTGTCCTTGTCTCTGGTTGTCTGTAGACACTCTCTCACCTTGTCCTTGTCTCTGGTTGTCTGTAGGCACTCTCTCACCTTGTCCTTTTCTCTGGTTGTCTGCAGGCACTCTCTCACCTTGTCCATGTCTCTGGTCGTCTGCAGACACTCTCTCACCTTGTCCTTGTCTCTGGTTGTCTGTAGACACTCTCTCACCTTGTCCTTGTCTCTGGTTGTCTGTAAACACTCTCTCACCTTGTCCTTGTCTCTGGTTGTCTGTAGACACTCTCTCACCTTGTCCTTGTCTCTGGTTGTCTGTAGGCACTCTCTCACCTTGTCCTTTTCTCTGGTTGTCTGCAGGCACTCTCTCACCTTGTCCATGTCTCTGGTCGTCTGCAGACACTCTCTCACCTTGTCCTTGTCTCTGGTTGTCTGTAGACACTCTCTCACCTTGTCCTTGTCTCTGGTTGTCTGTAGACACTCTCTCACCTTGTCCTTGTCTCTGGTTGTCTGTAGGCACTCTCTCACCTTGTCCTTGTCTCTGGTTGTCTGTAGACACTCTCTCACCTTGTCCATATCTCTGGTCGTCTGTAGGCACTCTCTCACCTTGTCCTTGTCTCTGGTTATCTGTGGACACTCTCTCGCCTTGTCCTTGTCTCTGGTTGTCTGTAGGCACTCTCTCGCCTTGTCCTTGTCTCTGGTCGTCTGTAGACACTCTTTCACCTTGTCCATGTCTCTGGTCGTCTGTAGACACTCTCTCACCTTGTCCCTGTCTCTGGTTGTCTGTAGACACTCTCTCGCCTTGTCCTTGTCTCTGGTTGTCTGTAGGCACTCTCTCATCTTGTCCTTGTCTCTGGTTGTCTGTAGACAATCACCTTGTCCTTGTCTCTGGTTGTCTGTAGACACTCTCTCACATTGTCCTTGTCTATGGTTGTCTGTAGGCACTCTCTCACCTTGTCCATGTCTCTGGTCGTCTGCAGACACTCTCTCACCTTGTCCTTGTCTCTGGTTGTCTATAGACACTCTCTCACCTTGTCCTTGTCTCTGGATGTCTGTAGACACTCTCTCACCTTGTCCATGTCTCTGGTTGTCTGTAGACACTCTCTCACCTTGTCCTGGTCTCTGGTCGTCTGTAGACACTCTCTCACCTTGTACATGTCTCTGGTTGTCTGTAGACACTCTCTCACCTTCTCCTTGTCTCTGGTTGTCTGTAGACACTCTCTCATCTTGTCCTGGTCTCTGGTCGTCTGTAGGCACTCTCTCACCTTGTCCTTGTCTCTGGTCGTCTGTAGGCACTCTCTCACCTTGTACTTGTCTCTGGTCATCTGTAGACACTCTCTCACCTTGTGCATGTCTCTGTCATCTGTAGACACTCTCTCACCTTGTGCATGTCTCTGGTCATCTGCAGACACTCTCTCCCCTTGTCCTTGTCTCTGGTTGTCTGTAAACACTCTCTCACCTTGTCCTTGTCTCTGGTTGTCTGTAGGCACTCTCTCACCTTGTCCTTTTCTCTGGTTGTCTGCAGGTACTCTCTCACCTTGTCCATGTCTCTGGTCGTCTGCAGACACTCTCTCACCTTGTCCTTGTCTCTGGTTGTCTGTAGACACTCTCTCACCTTGTCCTTGTCTCTGGTTGTCTGTAGACACTCTCTCACCTTGTCCTTGTCTCTGGTTGTCTGTAGGCACTCTCTCACCTTGTCCTTTTCTCTGGTTGTCTGCAGGCACTCTCTCACCTTGTCCATGTCTCTGGTCGTCTGCAGACACTCTCTCACCTTGTCCTTGTCTCTGGTTGTCTGTAGACACTCTCTCACCTTGTCCTTGTCTCTGGTTGTCTGTAAACACTCTCTCACCTTGTCCTTGTCTCTGGTTGTCTGTAGACACTCTCTCACCTTGTCCTTGTCTCTGGTTGTCTGTAGGCACTCTCTCACCTTTTCCTTTTCTCTGGTTGTCTGCAGGCACTCTCTCACCTTGTCCATGTCTCTGGTTGTCTGCAGACACTCTCTCACCTTGTCCTTGTCTCTGGTTGTCTGTAGACACTCTCTCACCTTGTCCTTGTCTCTGGTTGTCTGTAGACACTCTCTCACCTTGTCCTTGTCTCTGGTTGTCTGTAGGCACTCTCTCACCTTGTCCTTGTCTCTGGTTGTCTGTAGACACTCTCTCACCTTGTCCATATCTCTGGTCGTCTGTAGGCACTCTCTCACCTTGTCCTTGTCTCTGGTTATCTGTGGACACTCTCTCGCCTTGTCCTTGTCTCTGGTTGTCTGTAGGCACTCTCTCGCCTTGTCCTTGTCTCTGGTCGTCTGTAGACACTCTTTCACCTTGTCCATGTCTCTGGTCGTCTGTAGACACTCTCTCACCTTGTCCCTGTCTCTGGTTGTCTGTAGACACTCTCTCGCCTTGTCCTTGTCTCTGGTTGTCTGTAGGCACTCTCTCATCTTGTCCTTGTCTCTGGTTGTCTGTAGACAATCACCTTGTCCTTGTCTCTGGTTGTCTGTAGACACTCTCTCACATTGTCCTTGTCTATGGTTGTCTGTAGGCACTCTCTCACCTTGTCCTTGTCTCTGGATGTCTGTAGACACTCTCTCACCTTGTCCATGTCTCTGGTTGTCTGTAGACACTCTCTCGCCTTGTCCTTGTCTCTTGTTGTCTGTAGGCACTCTCTCATCTTGTCCTTGTCTCTGGTTGTCTGTAGACACTCTCTCACCTTGTCCTTGTCTCTGGTTGTCTGCAGGCACTCTCTCACCTTGTCATTGTCTCTGGTGTCTGTAGGCACTCTCTCACCTGTGCTTGTCTCTAGTTGTCTGCAGGCATTCTCTCACCTGTCCTTGTCTCTGGTTGTCTGCAGGCACTCTCTCACCTGTCCTTGTCTCTGGTTGTCTGTAGACACTCTCTCACCTTGTCCTTGTCTCTGGTTGTCTGTAGGCACTCTCTCACCTTGTCCATGTCTCTGGTCATCTGCAGACACTCTCTCACCTTGTCCTTGTCTCTGGTTGTCTGTAGACACTCTCTCACCTGTCCTTGTCTCTGGTTGTCTGTAGGCACTCTCTCACCTTGTCCTTGTCTCTGGTTGTCTATAGGCACTCTCTCACCTTGTCCTTGTCTCTGGTTGTCTGTAGACACTCTCTCACCTTGTCCTTGTCTATGGTTGTCTGTAGACACTCTCTCACCTTGTACTTGTCTCTGGTTGTCTGTAGGCACTCTCTCATCTTGTCCTTGTCTCTGGTTGTCTGTAGACACTCTCTCACCTGTCCTTGTCTCTGGTTGTCTGCAGGCACTCTCTCACCTTGTCATTGTCTCTGGTATCTGTAGGCACTCTCTCACCTGTCCTTGTCTCTGGTTGTCTGCAGGCACTCTCTCACCTGTCCTTGTCTCTGGTTGTCTGCAGGCACTCTCTCACCTGTCCTTGTCTCTGGTTGTCTGTAGGCACTCTCTCACCTTGTCCATGTCTCTGGTCATCTGCAGACACTCTCTCACCTTGTCCTTGTCTATGGTTGTCTGTAGACACTCTCTCACCTTGTACTTGTCTCTGGTTGTCTATAGGCACTCTCTCACCTTGTCCTTGTCTCTGGTTGTCTGTAGACACTCTCTCACCTTGTCCTTGTCTATGGTTGTCTGTAGACACTCTCTCACCTTCTCCTTGTCTCTGGTTGTCTGTAGGCACTCTCTCATCTTGTCCTTGTCTCTGGTTGTCTGTAGACACTCTCTCACCTGTCCTTGTCTCTGGTTGTCTGCAGGCACTCTCTCACCTTGTCATTGTCTCTGGTATCTGTAGGCACTCTCTCACCTGTCCTTGTCTCTGGTTGTCTGCAGGCACTCTCTCACCTGTCCTTGTCTCTGGTTGTCTGCAGGCACTCTCTCACCTGTCCTTGTCTCTGGTTGTCTGTAGACACTCTCTCACCTGTCCTTGTCTCTGGTTGTCTGCAGGCACTCTCTCACCTTGTCCTTTTCTCTGGTTGTCTGCAGGCACTCTCTCACCTTGTCCATGTCTCTGGTTGTCTGCAGACACTCTCTCACCTTGTCCTTGTCTCTGGTTGTCTGTAGACACTCTCTCACCTTGTCCTTGTCTCTGGTTGTCTGTAGACACTCTCTCACCTTGTCCTTGTCTCTGGTTGTCTGTAGGCACTCTCTCACCTTGTCCTTGTCTCTGGTTGTCTGTAGACACTCTCTCACCTTGTCCATATCTCTGGTCGTCTGTAGGCACTCTCTCACCTTGTCCTTGTCTCTGGTTATCTGTGGACACTCTCTCGCCTTGTCCTTGTCTCTGGTTGTCTGTAGGCACTCTCTCGCCTTGTCCTTGTCTCTGGTCGTCTGTAGACACTCTTTCACCTTGTCCATGTCTCTGGTCGTCTGTAGACACTCTCTCACCTTGTCCCTGTCTCTGGTTGTCTGTAGACACTCTCTCGCCTTGTCCTTGTCTCTGGTTGTCTGTAGGCACTCTCTCATCTTGTCCTTGTCTCTGGTTGTCTGTAGACAATCACCTTGTCCTTGTCTCTGGTTGTCTGTAGACACTCTCTCACATTGTCCTTGTCTATGGTTGTCTGTAGGCACTCTCTCACCTTGTCCATGTCTCTGGTCGTCTGCAGACACTCTCTCACCTTGTCCTTGTCTCTGGTTGTCTATAGACACTCTCTCACCTTGTCCTTGTCTCTGGATGTCTGTAGACACTCTCTCACCTTGTCCATGTCTCTGGTTGTCTGTAGACACTCTCTCGCCTTGTCCTTGTCTCTTGTTGTCTGTAGGCACTCTCTCATCTTGTCCTTGTCTCTGGTTGTCTGTAGACACTCTCTCACCTTGTCCTTGTCTCTGGTTGTCTGCAGGCACTCTCTCACCTTGTCATTGTCTCTGGTGTCTGTAGGCACTCTCTCACCTGTGCTTGTCTCTAGTTGTCTGCAGGCATTCTCTCACCTGTCCTTGTCTCTGGTTGTCTGCAGGCACTCTCTCACCTGTCCTTGTCTCTGGTTGTCTGTAGACACTCTCTCACCTTGTCCTTGTCTCTGGTTGTCTGTAGGCACTCTCTCACCTTGTCCATGTCTCTGGTCATCTGCAGACACTCTCTCACCTTGTCCTTGTCTCTGGTTGTCTGTAGACACTCTCTCACCTGTCCTTGTCTCTGGTTGTCTGTAGGCACTCTCTCACCTTGTCCTTGTCTCTGGTTGTCTATAGGCACTCTCTCACCTTGTCCTTGTCTCTGGTTGTCTGTAGACACTCTCTCACCTTGTCCTTGTCTATGGTTGTCTGTAGACACTCTCTCACCTTGTACTTGTCTCTGGTTGTCTGTAGGCACTCTCTCATCTTGTCCTTGTCTCTGGTTGTCTGTAGACACTCTCTCACCTGTCCTTGTCTCTGGTTGTCTGCAGGCACTCTCTCACCTTGTCATTGTCTCTGGTATCTGTAGGCACTCTCTCACCTGTCCTTGTCTCTGGTTGTCTG